>NW_028116506.1:0-39454 GCF_964273445.1 Streptopelia decaocto | reverse complement strand
GAAGAATTGGGACAAAAATGGGAAAATTGTTAAGGGACTTTGAAAAAATTTCAACTGGAATTTTAGCCATTTTTTAATGTGAAATTGTAAACATGTGGACATGGATTTTGAAAATTCTAGAGAGAATTTTAAAAGCTTCAAGAGAATTTCTACAATTTTGAGAGGGATTTGAAAAGTTTCAATGGGAATGGGAAGAATTGGGACAAAAATTGGAAAATTGTTAAGGGACTTCGAAAAAATTTCAACTGGAATTTTAGCCATTTTTTGACGTGAAATTGTAAACATGTGGACATGGATTTTGAAAATTCTAGAGAGAATTTTAAAAGCTTCAAGAGAATTTCAACAATTTGGAGAGGGATTTGAAAAGTTTCAATGGGAATGGGAAGAATTGGGACAAAAATTGGAAAATTTTTCAGGGACTTTGAAAAAATTTCAACTGGAATTTTAGCAATTTTTTGACGTGAAATTGTAAACATGTGGCCATGGATTCATGGATTTTGAAAATTCTAGAGAGAATTTTAAAAGCTTCAAGAGAATTTCAACAATTTTGAGAGGGATTTGAAAAGTTTCAATGGGAATGGGAAGAATTGGGACAAAAATTGGAAATTATTCAGGGACTTTGAAAAAATTTCAACTTGAATTTTAGCCATTTTTTGACGTGAAATTGTAAACATGTGGACATGGATTTTGAAAATTCTAGAGAGAATTTTAAAGCTTCAAGAGAATTTCAACAATTTTGAGAGGGATTTGAAAAGTTTCAATGGGAATGGGAAGAATTGGGACAAAAATTGGAAAATTTTTCAGGGACTTTGAAAAAAATTCCAACTGGAATTTTAGCAATTTTTTTGACGTGAAATTGTAAACATGTGGCCATGGATTTTGAAAATTCTAGAGAGAATTTTTAAAGCTTCAAGAGAATTTCAACAATTTTGAGAGGGATTTGAAAAGTTTCAATGGGAATGGGAAGAATTGGGACAAAAATTGGAAAATTTTTCAGGGACTTTGAAAAAATTTCAACTGGAATTTTAGCAATTTTTTGATGTGAAATTGTAAACCTGTGGACATGGATTTTGAAAATTCTAGAGAGAATTTTAAAAGCTTCAAGAGAATTTCAACAATTTTGAGAGGGATTTGAAAAGTTTCAATGGGAATGGGAAGAATTGGGACAAAAATTGGAAAATTTTTAAGGGACTTTGAAAAAATTTCAACTGGAATTTTAGCCATTTTTTGACGTGAAATTGTAAACATGTGGACATGGATTTTGAAAATTCTAGAGAGAATTTTAAAAGCTTCAAGAGAATTTCAACAATTTGAGAGGGATTTGAAAAGTTTCAATGGGAATGGGAAGAATTGGGACAAAAATTGGACAATTTTTCAGGGACTTTGAAAAAATTTCAACTGGAATTTTAGCCATTTTTTATGTGAAATTGTAAACATGTGGACATGGATTTTGAAAATTCTAGAGAGAATTTTAAAAGCTTCAAGAGAATTTCAACAATTTTGAGAGGGATTTGAAAAGTTTCAATGGGAATGGGAAGAATTGGGACAAAAATTGGAACATTTTTAAGGTACTTTGAAAAAATTTCAACTGGAATTTTAGCCATTTTTTTACGTGAAATTGTAAACATGTGGCCATGGATTTTGAAAATTCTAGAGAGAATTTTAAAAGCTTCAACAGAATTTCAACAATTTTGAGAGGGATTTGAAAAGTTTCAATGGGAATGGGAAGAATTGGGACAAAAATTGGAATATTTTTAAGGGACTTCGAAAAATTTCAACTGGAATTTTAGCCATTTTTTTGACGTGAAATTGTAAACATGTGGACATGGATTTTGAAAATTCTAGAGAGAATTTTAAAAGCTTCAAGAGAATTTCAACAATTTTGAGAGGGATTTGAAAAGTTCAATGGGAATGGGAAGAATTGGGACAAAAATTGGAAAATTTTTAAGGGACTTTGAAAAAATTTCAACTGGAATTTTAGCCATTTTTTGACATGAAATTGTAAACATGTGGCCATGGATTTTGAAAATTCTAGAGAGAATTTTAAAAGCTTCAACAGAATTCAACAATTTTGAGAGGGATTTGAAAAGTTTCAATGGGAATGGGAAGAATTGGGACAAAAATTGGAAAATTTTTAAGGGACTTTGAAAAAATTTCAACTGGAATTTTAGCCATTTTTTGACGTGAAATTGTAAACATGTGGACATGGATTTTGAAAATTCTAGAGAGAATTTTAAAAGCTTCAAGAGAATTTCAACAATTTTGAGAGGGATTTGAAAAGTTTCAATGGGAATGGGAAGAATTGGGACAAAAATTGGAAATTTTTCAGGGACTTTGAAAAAATTTCAACTGGAATTTTAGCAATTTTTTGACGTGAAATTGTAAACATGTGGCCATGGATTTTGAAAATTCTAGAGAGAATTTTAAAGCTTCAAGAGAATTTCAACAATTTTGAGAGGGATTTGAAAAGTTTCAATGGGAATGGGAAGAATTGGGACAAAAATTGGAAAATTTTTAAGGACTTTGAAAAAATTTCAACTGGAATTTTAGCCATTTTTTGACGTGAAATTGTAAACATGTGGACATGGATTTTGAAAATTCTAGAGAGAATTTTAAAAGCTTCAAGAGAATTTCAACAATTTTGAGAGGGATTTGAAAAGTTTCAATGGGAATGGTAAGAATTGGGACAAAACATGGAAAATTGTTAAGGGACTTTGAAAAAATTTCAACTGGAATTTTAGCCATTTTTTGACGTGAAATTGTAAACATGTGGCCATAGATTTTGAAAATTCTAGAGAGAATTTTAAAAGCTTCAAGAGAATTTCAACAATTTTGAGAGGGATTTGAAAAGTTTCAATGGGAATGGGAAGAATTGGGACAAAAATTGGAAAATTGTTAAGGGACTTTGAAAAAATTTCAACTGGAATTTTAGCAATTTTTTGACGTGAAATTGTAAACATGTGGACATGGATTTTGAAAATTCTAGAGAGAATTTTAAAAGCTTTAACAGAATTTCAACAATTTTGAGAGGGATTTGAAAAGTTTCAATGGGAATGGTAAGAATTGGGACAAAAATTGGAAAATTGTTAAGGGACTTTGAAAAATTTCAACTGGAATTTTAGCCATTTTTTGACATGAAATTGTAAAACATGTGGCCATGGATTTTTGAAAATTCTAGAGAGAATTTTAAAGCTTCAAGAGAATTTCAACAATTTTGAGAGGGATTTGAAAAGTTTCAATGGGAATGGGAAGAATTGGGACAAAAATTGGAAAATTTTTCAGGGACTTTGAAAAAATTTCAACTGGAATTTTAGCCATTTTTTGACGTGAAATTGTAAACATGTGGACATGGATTTTGAAAAATTCTAGAGAGAATTTTAAAAGCTTCAACAGAATTTCAACAATTTTGAGAGGGATTTGAAAAGTTTCAATGGGAATGGGAAGAATTGGGACAAAAATGGGAAAATTTTTAAGGGACTTTGAAAAATTTCAACTGGAATTTTAGCCATTTTTTAATGTGAAATTGTAAACATGTGGCCATGGATTTTGAAAATTCTAGAGAGAATTTTAAAAGCTTCAAGAGAATTTCAACAATTTTGAGAGGGATTTGAAAAGTTTCAATGGGAATGGGAAGAATTGGGACAAAAATTGGGAAAATTTTTCAGGGACTTTGAAAAAATTTCAACTGGAATTTTAGCCATTTTTTGACGTGAAATTGTAAACATGTGGACATGGATATGGAAATTCTAGAGAGAATTTTAAAAGCTTCAAGAGAATTTCAACAATTTTGAGAGGGATTTGAAAAGTTTCAATGGGAATGGGAAGAATTGGGACAAAAATTGGAAAATTTTTCAGGGACTTTGAAAAAATTTCAACTGGAATTTTAGCCATTTTTTACATGAAATTGTAAACATGTGGACATGGATTTTGAAAATTCTAGAGAGAATTTTAAAAGCTTCAAGAGAATTTCAACAATTTTGAGAGGGATTTGAAAAGTTTCAATGGGAATGGGAAGAATTGGGACAAAAATTGGAAAATTTTTAAGGGACTTTGAAAAAATTTCAACTGGAATTTTAGCCATTTTTTGACGTGAAATTGTAAACATGTGGACATGGATTTTGAAAATTCTAGAGAGAATTTTAAAAGCTTCAAGAGAATTTCAACAATTTTGAGAGGGATTTGAAAAGTTTCAATGGGAATGGGAAGAATTGGGACAAAAATTGGAAAATTTTTCAGGGACTTTGAAAAATTTCAACTGGAATTTTAGCCATTTTTTGACGTGAAATTGTAAACATGTGGCCATGGATTTTGAAAATTCTAGAGAGAATTTAAAAGCTTCAAGAAAATTTTCAACAATTTGGAGAGGGACTGATTAGAAAAGTTTCAATGGGAATGGGAAGAATTGGGACAAAAATTGGAAAATTGTTAAGGGACTTTGAAAAATTTCAACTGGAATTTTAGCCATTTTTTGACGGTGAAATTGTAAACATGTGGACATGGATTTTGAAAATTCTAGAGAGAATTTTAAAAGCTTCAAGAGAATTTCAACAATTTGGAGAGGGATTTGAAAAGTTTCAATGGGAATGGGAAGAATTGGGACAAAAATTGGAAAATTTTTAAGGGACTTTGAAAAAATTTCAACTGGAATTTTAGCCATTTTTTGACGTGAAATTGTAAACATGTGGACATGGATTTTGAAAATTCTAGAGAGAATTTTAAAAGCTTCAGAGAATTTCAACAATTTGGAGAGGGATTTGAAAAGTTTCAATGGAATGGGAAGAATTGGGACAAAAATTGGAAAATTTTTAAGGGACTTTGAAAAATTTCAACTGGAATTTTAGCCATTTTTTTACATGAAATTGTAAACATGTGGACATGGATTTTGAAAATTCTAGAGAGAATTTTAAAAGCTTCAAGAGAATTTCAACAATTTTGAGAGGGATTTGAAAAGTTTCAATGGGAATGGGAAGAATTGGGACAAAAATTGGAAAATTTTTCAGGGACTTTGAAAAAATTTCAACTGGAATTTTAGCCATTTTTTGACGTGAAATTGTAAACATGTGGACATGGATATGGAAAATTCTAGAGAGAATTTTAAAAGCTTCAAGAGAATTTCAACAATTTTGAGAGGGATTTGAAAAGTTTCAATGGGAATGGGAAGAATTGGGACAAAAATTGGAAAATTTTTAAGGGACTTTGATAAAATTTCAGCTGGAATTTTAGCCATTTTTTGACGTGAAATTGTAAACATGTGGACATGGATTTTGAAAATTCTAGAGAGAATTTTAAAAGCTTCAAGAGAATTTCAACAATTTTGAGAGGGATTTGAAAAGTTTCAATGGGAATGGGAAGAATTGGGACAAAAATTGGAAAATTTTTAAGGGACTTTGAAAAATTTCAACTGGAATTTTAGCCATTTTTTTACATGAAATTGTAAACATGTGGATATGGATTTTGAAAATTCTAGAGAGAATTTTAAAAGCTTCAACAGAATTTCAACAATTTTGAGAGGGATTTGAAAAGTTTCAATGGGAATGGGAAGAATTGGGACAAAAATTGAAAATTTTTAAGGGACTTTGAAAAAATTTCAACTGGAATTTTAGCATTTTTTTATGTGAAATTGTAAACATGTGGCCATGGATTTTGAAAATTCTAGAGAGAATTTTAAAAGCTTCAAGAGAATTTCAACAATTTTGAGAGGGATTTGAAAAGTTTCAATGGGAATGGGAAGAATTGGGACAAAAATTGGAAAATTTTTCAGGGACTTTGAAAAAATTCCAACTGGAATTTTAGCAATTTTTTTGACGTGAAATTGTAAACATGTGGCCATGGATTTTGAAAATTCTAGAGAGAATTTTAAAAGCTTCAAGAGAATTTCAACAATTTTGAGAGGGATTTGAAAAGTTTCAATGGGAATGGAAGAATTGGGACAAAAATTGGAAATTTTTCAGGGACTTTGAAAAATTCCAACTGGAATTTTAGCAATTTTTTGACGTGAAATTGTAAACATGTGGACATGGATTTTGAAAATTCTAGAGAGAATTTTAAAAGCTTCAAGAGAATTTCAACAATTTTGAGAGGGATTTGAAAGTTTCAATGGGAATGGGAAGAATTGGGACAAAAATTGTAAAATTTTTAAGGGACTTTGAAAAAATTTCAACTGGAATTTTAGCCATTTTTTGACGTGAAATTGTAAACATGTGGCCATGGATTTTGAAAATTCTAGAGAGAATTTTAAAAGCTTCAAGAGAATTTCAACAATTTTGAGAGGGATTTGAAAAGTTTCAATGGGAATGGGAAGAATTGGGACAAAAATTGGAAAATTTTTAAGGGACTTTGAAAAAATTTCAACTGGAATTTAGCAATTTTTTGACGTGAAATTGTAAACATGTGGCCATGGATTTAGAAAATTCTAGAGAGAATTTTAAAAGCTTCAAGAGAATTTCAACAATTTTGAGAGGGATTTGAAAAGTTTCAATGGGAATGGGAAGAATTGGGACAAAAATTGGAAAATTTTTAAGGGACTTTGAAAACATTTCAACTGGAATTTTAGCATTTTTTTACGTGAAATTGTAAACATGTGGACATGGATTTTGAAATTCTAGAGAGAATTTTAAAGCTTCAACAGAATTTCAACAATTTTGAGAGGGATTTGAAAAGTTTCAATGGGAATGGGAAGAATTGGGACAAAAATGGAAAATTGTTAAGGGACTTTGAAAAAATTTCAACTGGAATTTTAGCCATTTTTTGACGTGAAATTGTAAACATGTGGACATGGATTTTGAAAATTCTAGAGAGAATTTTAAAAGCTTCAAGAGAATTTCAACAATTTTGAGAGGGATTTGAAAAGTTTCAATGGGAATGGGAAGAATTGGGACAAAAATTGGAAAATTTTTAAGGGACTTTGAAAAAATTTCAACTGGAATTTTAGCCATTTTTTGACGTGAAATTGTAAACATGTGGACATGGATTTTGAAAATTCTAGAGAGAATTTTAAAAGCTTCAAGAGAATTTCAACAATTTTGAGAGGGATTTGAAAAGTTTCAATGGGAATGGGAAGAATTGGGACAAAAATTGGAAAATTTTAAGGGACTTTGAAAAAATTTCAACTGGAATTTTAGCCTTTTTTTTACATGAAATTGTAAACATGTGGACATGGATTTTGAAAATTCTAGAGAGAATTTTAAAAGCTTCAAGAGAATTTCAACAATTTTGAGAGGGATTTGAAAAGTTTCAATGGGAATGGGAAGAATTGGGACAAAAATTGGAAAATTTTTCAGGGACTTTGAAAAAATTTCAACTGAATTTTAGCCATTAAAATTCTAGAGAGAATTTTAAAAGCTTCAAGAGAATTTCAACAATTTTGAGAGGGATTTGAAAAGTTTCAATGGGAATGGGAAGAATTGGGACAAAAATTGGAAAATTTTTAAGGGACTTTGAAAAAATTTCAACTGGAATTTTATCCATTTTTTGACGTGAAATTGTAAACATGTGGACATGGATTTTGAAAATTCTAGAGAGAATTTTAAAAGCTTCAAGAGAATTTCCACAATTTTGAGAGGGATTTGAAAAGTTTCAATGGGAATGGGAAGAATTGGGACAAAAATTGGAAAATTTTTAAGGGACTTTGAAAAAATTTCAACTGGAATTTTAGCCATTTTTTTACATGAAATTGTAAACATGTGGATATGGATTTTGAAAATTCTAGAGAGAATTTTAAAAGCTTCAACAGAATTTCAACAATTTTGAGAGGGATTTGAAAAGTTTCAATGGGAATGGGAAGAATTGGGACAAAAATTGGAAAATTTTTAAGGGACTTTGAAAAAATTTCAACTGGAATTTTAGCCATTTTTTGACGTGAAATTGTAAACATGTGGCCATGGATTTTGAAAATTCTAGAGAGAATTTTAAAAGCTTCAAGAGAATTTCAACAATTTTGAGAGGGATTTGAAAAGTTTCAATGGGAATGGGAAGAATTGGGACAAAAATTGGAAAATTTTTAAGGGACTTTGAAAAAATTTCAACTGGAATTTTAGCCATTTTTTGACGTGAAATTGTAAACATGTGGCCATGGATTTTGAAAATTCTAGAGAGAATTTTAAAAGCTTCAAGAGAATTTCAACAATTTTGAGAGGGATTTGAAAAGTTTCAATGGGAATGGGAAGAATTGGGACAAAAATTGGAAAATTTTTAAGGGACTTTGAAAAAATTTCAACTGGAATTTTAGCCATTTTTTGACGTGAAATTGTAAACATGTGGCCATGGATTTTGAAAATTCTAGAGAGAATTTTAAAAGCTTAAAGAGAATTTCAACAATTTTGAGAGGGATTTGAAAAGTTTCAATGGGAATGGGAAGAATTGGGACAAAAATTGGAAAATTTTTCAGGGACTTTGAAAAAATTTCAACTGGAATTTTAGCCATTTTTTGACGTGAAATTGTAAACATGTGGACATGGATTTTGAAAATTCTAGAGAGAATTTTAAAAGCTTCAAGAGAATTTCTACAATTTTGAGAGGGATTTGAAAAGTTTCAATGGGAATGGGAAGAATTGGGACAAAAATTGTAAAATTTTTAAGGGACTTTGAAAAAATTTCAACTGGAATTTTAGCCATTTTTTGACGTGAAATTGTAAACATGTGGCCATGGATTTTGAAAATTCTAGAGAGAATTTTAAAAGCTTCAAGAGAATTTCAACAATTTTGAGAGGGATTTGAAAAGTTTCAATGGGAATGGGAAGAATTGGGACAAAAATTGGAAAATTTTTAAGGGACTTTGAAAAAATTTCAACTGGAATTTTAGCAATTTTTTGACGTGAAATTGTAAACATGTGGCCATGGATTTAGAAAATTCTAGAGAGAATTTTAAAAGCTTCAAGAGAATTTCAACAATTTTGAGAGGGATTTGAAAAGTTTCAATGGGAATGGGAAGAATTGGGACAAAAATTGGAAAATTTTTAAGGGACTTTGAAAACATTTCAACTGGAATTTTAGCATTTTTTTACGTGAAATTGTAAACATGTGGACATGGATTTTGAAAATTCTAGAGAGAATTTTAAAAGCTTCAACAGAATTTCAACAATTTTGAGAGGGATTTGAAAAGTTTCAATGGGAATGGGAAGAATTGGGACAAAAATGGGAAAATTGTTAAGGGACTTTGAAAAAATTTCAACTGGAATTTTAGCCATTTTTTGACGTGAAATTGTAAACATGTGGACATGGATTTTGAAAATTCTAGAGAGAATTTTAAAAGCTTCAAGAGAATTTCTACAATTTTGAGAGGGATTTGAAAAGTTTCAATGGGAATGGGAAGAATTGGGACAAAAATGGGAAAATTTTTAAGGGACTTTGAAAAAATTTCAACTGGAATTTTAGCAATTTTTTGACGTGAAATTGTAAACATGTGGACATGGATTTTGAAAATTCTAGAGAGAATTTTAAAAGCTTCAAGAGAATTTCAACAATTTTGAGAGGGATTTGAAAAGTTTCAATGGGAATGGGAAGAATTGGGACAAAAATTGGAAAATTTTTAAGGGACTTTGAAAAAATTTCAACTGGAATTTTAGCAATTTTTTGACGTGAAATTGTAAACATGTGGACATGGATTTTGAAAATTCTAGAGAGAATTTTAAAAGCTTCAAGAGAATTTCAACAATTTTGAGAGGGATTTGAAAAGTTTCAATGGGAATGGGAAGAATTGGGACAAAAATTGGAAAATTTTTAAGGGACTTTGAAAACATTTCAACTGGAATTTTAGCCTTTTTTTTACGTGAAATTGTAAACATGTGGACATGGATTTTGAAAATTCTAGAGAGAATTTTAAAAGCTTCAACAGAATTTCAACAATTTTGAGAGGGATTTGAAAAGTTTCAATGGGAATGGGAAGAATTGGGACAAAAATGGGAAAATTGTTAAGGGACTTTGAAAAAATTTCAACTGGAATTTTAGCCATTTTTTGACGTGAAATTGTAAACATGTGGACATGGATTTTGAAAATTCTAGAGAGAATTTTAAAAGCTTCAAGAGAATTTCAACAATTTTGAGAGGGATTTGAAAAGTTTCAATGGGAATGGGAAGAATTGGGACAAAAATTGGAAAATTTTTAAGGGACTTTGAAAAAATTTCAACTGGAATTTTAGCAATTTTTTGACGTGAAATTGTAAACATGTGGACATGGATTTTGAAAATTCTAGAGAGAATTTTAAAAGCTTCAAGAGAATTTCAACAATTTTGAGAGGGATTTGAAAAGTTTCAATGGGAATGGGAAGAATTGGGACAAAAATTGGAAAATTTTTAAGGGACTTTGAAAAAATTTCAACTGGAATTTTAGCATTTTTTTATGTGAAATTGTAAACATGTGGACATGGATTTTGAAAATTCTAGAGAGAATTTTAAAAGCTTAAAGAGAATTTCAACAATTTTGAGAGGGATTTGAAAAGTTTCAATGGGAATGGGAAGAATTGGGACAAAAATTGGAAAATTTTTCAGGGACTTTGAAAAAATTTCAACTGGAATTTTAGCATTTTTTTATGTGAAATTGTAAACATGTGGACATGGATTTTGAAAATTCTAGAGAGAATTTTAAAAGCTTCAAGAGAATTTCAACAATTTTGAGAGGGATTTGAAAAGTTTCAATGGGAATGGGAAGAATTGGGACAAAAATTGGAAAATTTTTAAGGGACTTTGAAAAAATTTCAACTGGAATTTTAGCCATTTTTACGTGAAATTGTAAACATGTGGCCATGGATTTTGAAAATTCTAGAGAGAATTTTAAAAGCTTCAAGAGAATTTCAACAATTTTGAGAGGGATTTGAAAAGTTTCAATGGGAATGGGAAGAATTGGGACAAAAATTGGAAAATTTTTCAGGGACTTTGAAAAAATTTCAACTGGAATTTTAGCCATTTTTTGACGTGAAATTGTAAACATGTGGACATGGATATGGAAAATTCTAGAGAGAATTTTAAAAGCTTCAAGAGAATTTCAACAATTTTGAGAGGGATTTGAAAAGTTTCAATGGGAATGGGAAGAATTGGGACAAAAATTGGAAAACTTTTCAGGGACTTTGAAAAAATTTCAACTGGAATTTTAGCATTTTTTTGACGTGAAATTGTAAACATGTGGACATGGATTTTGAAAATTCTAGAGAGAATTTTAAAAGCTTCAAGAGAATTTCAACAATTTTGAGAGGGATTTGAAAAGTTTCAATGGGAATGGGAAGAATTGGGACAAAAATTGGAAAATTTTTAAGGGACTTTGAAAAAATTTCAACTGGAATTTTAGCCATTTTTTAATGTGAAATTGTAAACATGTGGACATGGATTTTGAAAATTCTAGAGAGAATTTTTAAAGCTTTAACAGAATTTCAACAATTTTGAGAGGGATTTGAAAAGTTTCAATGGGAATGGGAAGAATTGGGACAAAAATTGGAAAATTTTTAAGGGACTTTGAAAAAATTTCAACTGGAATTTTAGCCATTTTTTGAAGTGAAATTGTAAACATGTGGCCATGGATTTTGAAAATTCTAGAGAGAATTTTAAAAGCTTCAAGAGAATTTCAACAATTTTGAGAGGGATTTGAAAAGTTTCAATGGGAATGGGAAGAATTGGGACAAAAATTGGAAAATTTTTCAGGGACTTTGAAAAAATTTCAACTGGAATTTTAGCCATTTTTTGACGTGAAATTGTAAACATGTGGACATGGATATGGAAAATTCTAGAGAGAATTTTAAAAGCTTCAAGAGAATTTCAACAATTTTGAGAGGGATTTGAAAAGTTTCAATGGGAATGGGAAGAATTGGGACAAAAATTGGAAAATTTTTCAGGGACTTTGAAAAAATTTCAACTGGAATTTTAGCCATTTTTTGACGTGAAATTGTAAACATGTGGCCATGGATTTTGAAAATTCTAGAGAGAATTTTAAAAGCTTCAAGAGAATTTCAACAATTTTGAGAGGGATTTGAAAAGTTTCAATGGGAATGGGAAGAATTGGGACAAAAATTGGAAAATTTTTCAGGGACTTTGAAAAAATTTCAACTGGAATTTTAGCAATTTTTTGACGTGAAATTGTAAACATGTGGACATGGATTTTGAAAATTCTAGAGAGAATTTTAAAAGCTTCAAGAGAATTTCAACAATTTTGAGAGGGATTTGAAAAGTTTCAATGGGAATGGGAAGAATTGGGACAAAAATTGGAAAATTTTTCAGGGACTTTGAAAAAATTTCAACTGGAATTTTAGCATTTTTTTATGTGAAATTGTAAACATGTGGCCATGGATTTTGAAAATTCTAGAGAGAATTTTAAAAGCTTCAACAGAATTTCAACAATTTTGAGAGGGATTTGAAAAGTTTCAATGGGAATGGGAAGAATTGGGACAAAAATTGGAAAATTTTTCAGGGACTTTGAAAAAATTTCAACTGGAATTTTAGCAATTTTTTGACGTGAAATTGTAAACATGTGGACATGGATTTTGAAAATTCTAGAGAGAATTTTAAAAGCTTCAAGAGAATTTCAACAATTTTGAGAGGGATTTGAAAAGTTTCAATGGGAATGGGAAGAATTGGGACAAAAATTGGAAAATTTTTAAGGGACTTTGAAAAAATTTCAACTGGAATTTTAGCGATTTTTTTACATGAAATTGTAAACATGTGGACATGGATATGGAAAATTCTAGAGAGAATTTTAAAAGCTTCAAGAGAATTTCAACAATTTTGAGAGGGATTTGAAAAGTTTCAATGGGAATGGGAAGAATTGGGACAAAAATTGGAAAATTTTTAAGGGACTTTGAAAAAATTTCAACTGGAATTTTAGCCATTTTTTGACGTGAAATTGTAAACATGTGGCCATGGATTTTGAAAATTCTAGAGAGAATTTTAAAAGCTTCAAGAGAATTTCAACAATTTGGAGAGGGATTTGAAAAGTTTCAATGGGAATGGGAAGAATTGGGACAAAAATTGGAAAATTTTTAAGGGACTTTGAAAAAATTTCAACTGGAATTTTAGCCATTTTTTAATGTGAAATTGTAAACATGTGGACATGGATTTTGAAAATTCTAGAGAGAATTTTTAAAGCTTTAACAGAATTTCAACAATTTTGAGAGGGATTTGAAAAGTTTCAATGGGAATGGGAAGAATTGGGACAAAAATTGGAAAATTTTTAAGGGACTTTGAAAAAATTTCAACTGGAATTTTAGCCATTTTTTGACGTGAAATTGTAAACATGTGGACATGGATATGGAAAATTCTAGAGAGAATTTTAAAAGCTTCAAGAGAATTTCAACAATTTTGAGAGGGATTTGAAAAGTTTCAATGGGAATGGGAAGAATTGGGACAAAAATTGGAAAATTTTTCAGGGACTTTGAAAAAATTTCAACTGGAATTTTAGCAATTTTTTGACGTGAAATTGTAAACATGTGGACATGGATTTTGAAAATTCTAGAGAGAATTTTTAAAGCTTTAACAGAATTTCAACAATTTTGAGAGGGATTTGAAAAGTTTCAATGGGAATGGGAAGAATTGGGACAAAAATTGGAAAATTTTTAAGGGACTTTGAAAAAATTTCAACTGGAATTTTAGCCATTTTTTGAAGTGAAATTGTAAACATGTGGCCATGGATTTTGAAAATTCTAGAGAGAATTTTAAAAGCTTCAAGAGAATTTCAACAATTTTGAGAGGGATTTGAAAAGTTTCAATGGGAATGGGAAGAATTGGGACAAAAATTGGAAAATTTTTCAGGGACTTTGAAAAAATTTCAACTGGAATTTTAGCCATTTTTTGACGTGAAATTGTAAACATGTGGACATGGATATGGAAAATTCTAGAGAGAATTTTAAAAGCTTCAAGAGAATTTCAACAATTTTGAGAGGGATTTGAAAAGTTTCAATGGGAATGGGAAGAATTGGGACAAAAATTGGAAAATTTTTCAGGGACTTTGAAAAAATTTCAACTGGAATTTTAGCCATTTTTTGACGTGAAATTGTAAACATGTGGACATGGATTTTGAAAATTCTAGAGAGAATTTTAAAAGCTTCAAGAGAATTTCAACAATTTTGAGAGGGATTTGAAAAGTTTCAATGGGAATGGGAAGAATTGGGACAAAAATTGGAAAATTTTTCAGGGACTTTGAAAAAATTTCAACTGGAATTTTAGCAATTTTTTGACGTGAAATTGTAAACATGTGGACATGGATTTTGAAAATTCTAGAGAGAATTTTAAAAGCTTCAAGAGAATTTCAACAATTTTGAGAGGGATTTGAAAAGTTTCAATGGGAATGGGAAGAATTGGGACAAAAATTGGAAAATTTTTCAGGGACTTTGAAAAAATTTCAACTGGAATTTTAGCATTTTTTTATGTGAAATTGTAAACATGTGGCCATGGATTTTGAAAATTCTAGAGAGAATTTTAAAAGCTTCAACAGAATTTCAACAATTTTGAGAGGGATTTGAAAAGTTTCAATGGGAATGGGAAGAATTGGGACAAAAATTGGAAAATTTTTCAGGGACTTTGAAAAAATTTCAACTGGAATTTTAGCCATTTTTTGACGTGAAATTGTAAACATGTGGCCATGGATTTTGAAAATTCTAGAGAGAATTTTAAAAGCTTCAAGAGAATTTCAACAATTTTGAGAGGGATTTGAAAAGTTTCAATGGGAATGGGAAGAATTGGGACAAAAATTGGAAAATTTTTAAGGGACTTTGAAAAAATTTCAACTGGAATTTTAGCCATTTTTACGTGAAATTGTAAACATGTGGCCATGGATTTTGAAAATTCTAGAGAGAATTTTAAAAGCTTCAAGAGAATTTCAACAATTTTGAGAGGGATTTGAAAAGTTTCAATGGGAATGGGAAGAATTGGGACAAAAATTGGAAAATTTTTCAGGGACTTTGAAAAAATTTCAACTGGAATTTTAGCCATTTTTTGACGTGAAATTGTAAACATGTGGACATGGATATGGAAAATTCTAGAGAGAATTTTAAAAGCTTCAAGAGAATTTCAACAAATTTTGAGAGGGATTGAAAAGTTTCAATGGGAATGGGAAGAATTGGGACAAAAATTGGAAAACTTTTCAGGGACTTTGAAAAAATTTCAACTGGAATTTTAGCATTTTTTTGACGTGAAATTGTAAACATGTGGACATGGATTTTGAAAATTCTAGAGAGAATTTTAAAAGCTTCAAGAGAATTTCAACAATTTTGAGAGGGATTTGAAAAGTTTCAATGGGAATGGGAAGAATTGGGACAAAAATTGGAAAATTTTTAAGGGACTTTGAAAAAATTTCAACTGGAATTTTAGCCATTTTTTAATGTGAAATTGTAAACATGTGGACATGGATTTTGAAAATTCTAGAGAGAATTTTTAAAGCTTTAACAGAATTTCAACAATTTTGAGAGGGATTTGAAAAGTTTCAATGGGAATGGGAAGAATTGGGACAAAAATTGGAAAATTTTTAAGGGACTTTGAAAAAATTTCAACTGGAATTTTAGCCATTTTTTGAAGTGAAATTGTAAACATGTGGCCATGGATTTTGAAAATTCTAGAGAGAATTTTAAAAGCTTCAAGAGAATTTCAACAATTTTGAGAGGGATTTGAAAAGTTTCAATGGGAATGGGAAGAATTGGGACAAAAATTGGAAAATTTTTCAGGGACTTTGAAAAAATTTCAACTGGAATTTTAGCCATTTTTTGACGTGAAATTGTAAACATGTGGACATGGATATGGAAAATTCTAGAGAGAATTTTAAAAGCTTCAAGAGAATTTCAACAATTTTGAGAGGGATTTGAAAAGTTTCAATGGGAATGGGAAGAATTGGGACAAAAATTGGAAAATTTTTCAGGGACTTTGAAAAAATTTCAACTGGAATTTTAGCCATTTTTTGACGTGAAATTGTAAACATGTGGACATGGATTTTGAAAATTCTAGAGAGAATTTTAAAAGCTTCAAGAGAATTTCAACAATTTTGAGAGGGATTTGAAAAGTTTCAATGGGAATGGGAAGAATTGGGACAAAAATGGGAAAATTTTTAAGGGACTTTGAAAAAATTTCAACTGGAATTTTAGCAATTTTTTGACGTGAAATTGTAAACATGTGGACATGGATTTTGAAAATTCTAGAGAGAATTTTAAAAGCTTCAAGAGAATTTCAACAATTTTGAGAGGGATTTGAAAAGTTTCAATGGGAATGGGAAGAATTGGGACAAAAATTGGAAAATTTTTAAGGGACTTTGAAAAAATTTCAACTGGAATTTTAGCGTTTTTTTATGTGAAATTGTAAACATGTGGCCATGGATTTTGAAAATTCTAGAGAGAATTTTAAAAGCTTCAACAGAATTTCAACAATTTTGAGAGGGATTTGAAAAGTTTCAATGGGAATGGGAAGAATTGGGACAAAAATTGGAAAATTTTTCAGGGACTTTGAAAAAATTTCAACTGGAATTTTAGCAATTTTTTGACGTGAAATTGTAAACATGTGGACATGGATTTTGAAAATTCTAGAGAGAATTTTAAAAGCTTCAAGAGAATTTCAACAATTTTGAGAGGGATTTGAAAAGTTTCAATGGGAATGGGAAGAATTGGGACAAAAATTGGAAAATTTTTAAGGGACTTTGAAAAAATTTCAACTGGAATTTTAGCGATTTTTTTACATGAAATTGTAAACATGTGGACATGGATATGGAAAATTCTAGAGAGAATTTTAAAAGCTTCAAGAGAATTTCAACAATTTTGAGAGGGATTTGAAAAGTTTCAATGGGAATGGGAAGAATTGGGACAAAAATTGGAAAATTTTTAAGGGACTTTGAAAAAATTTCAACTGGAATTTTAGCCATTTTTTGACGTGAAATTGTAAACATGTGGCCATGGATTTTGAAAATTCTAGAGAGAATTTTAAAAGCTTCAAGAGAATTTCAACAATTTGGAGAGGGATTTGAAAAGTTTCAATGGGAATGGGAAGAATTGGGACAAAAATTGGAAAATTTTTAAGGGACTTTGAAAAAATTTCAACTGGAATTTTAGCCATTTTTTGACGTGAAATTGTAAACATGTGGACATGGATTTTGAAAATTCTAGAGAGAATTTTAAAAGCTTCAAGAGAATTTCAACAATTTTGAGAGGGATTTGAAAAGTTTCAATGGGAATGGGAAGAATTGGGACAAAAATTGGAAAATTTTTCAGGGACTTTGAAAAAATTTCAACTGGAATTTTAGCCATTTTTTGACGTGAAATTGTAAACATGTGGACATGGATATGGAAAATTCTAGAGAGAATTTTAAAAGCTTCAAGAGAATTTCAACAATTTTGAGAGGGATTTGAAAAGTTTCAATGGGAATGGGAAGAATTGGGACAAAAATTGGAAAATTTTTCAGGGACTTTGAAAAAATTTCAACTGGAATTTTAGCCATTTTTTGACGTGAAATTGTAAACATGTGGACATGGATTTTGAAAATTCTAGAGAGAATTTTAAAAGCTTCAAGAGAATTTCAACAATTTTGAGAGGGATTTGAAAAGTTTCAATGGGAATGGGAAGAATTGGGACAAAAATTGGAAAATTTTTCAGGGACTTTGAAAAAATTTCAACTGGAATTTTAGCAATTTTTTGACGTGAAATTGTAAACATGTGGACATGGATTTTGAAAATTCTAGAGAGAATTTTAAAAGCTTCAAGAGAATTTCAACAATTTTGAGAGGGATTTGAAAAGTTTCAATGGGAATGGGAAGAATTGGGACAAAAATTGGAAAATTTTTCAGGGACTTTGAAAAAATTTCAACTGGAATTTTAGCATTTTTTTATGTGAAATTGTAAACATGTGGCCATGGATTTTGAAAATTCTAGAGAGAATTTTAAAAGCTTCAAGAGAATTTCAACAATTTTGAGAGGGATTTGAAAAGTTTCAATGGGAATGGGAAGAATTGGGACAAAAATTGGAAAATTTTTAAGGGACTTTGAAAAAATTTCAACTGGAATTTTAGCGATTTTTTTACATGAAATTGTAAACATGTGGACATGGATATGGAAAATTCTAGAGAGAATTTTAAAAGCTTCAAGAGAATTTCAACAATTTTGAGAGGGATTTGAAAAGTTTCAATGGGAATGGGAAGAATTGGGACAAAAATTGGAAAATTTTTCAGGGACTTTGAAAAAATTTCAACTGGAATTTTAGCAATTTTTTGACGTGAAATTGTAAACATGTGGACATGGATTTTGAAAATTCTAGAGAGAATTTTAAAAGCTTCAAGAGAATTTCAACAATTTTGAGAGGGATTTGAAAAGTTTCAATGGGAATGGGAAGAATTGGGACAAAAATTGGAAAATTTTTAAGGGACTTTGAAAAAATTTCAACTGGAATTTTAGCCATTTTTTAATGTGAAATTGTAAACATGTGGACATGGATTTTGAAAATTCTAGAGAGAATTTTAAAAGCTTCAAGAGAATTTCAACAATTTTGAGAGGGATTTGAAAAGTTTCAATGGGAATGGGAAGAATTGGGACAAAAATTGGAAAATTTTTAAGGGACTTTGAAAAAATTTCAACTGGAATTTTAGCCATTTTTTGAAGTGAAATTGTAAACATGTGGCCATGGATTTTGAAAATTCTAGAGAGAATTTTAAAAGCTTCAAGAGAATTTCAACAATTTTGAGAGGGATTTGAAAAGTTTCAATGGGAATGGGAAGAATTGGGACAAAAATTGGAAAATTTTTCAGGGACTTTGAAAAAATTTCAACTGGAATTTTAGCCATTTTTTGACGTGAAATTGTAAACATGTGGACATGGATATGGAAAATTCTAGAGAGAATTTTAAAAGCTTCAAGAGAATTTCAACAATTTTGAGAGGGATTTGAAAAGTTTCAATGGGAATGGGAAGAATTGGGACAAAAATTGGAAAATTTTTCAGGGACTTTGAAAAAATTTCAACTGGAATTTTAGCCATTTTTTGACGTGAAATTGTAAACATGTGGACATGGATATGGAAAATTCTAGAGAGAATTTTAAAAGCTTCAAGAGAATTTCAACAATTTTGAGAGGGATTTGAAAAGTTTCAATGGGAATGGGAAGAATTGGGACAAAAATTGGAAAATTTTTCAGGGACTTTGAAAAAATTTCAACTGGAATTTTAGCCATTTTTTGACGTGAAATTGTAAACATGTGGACATGGATTTTGAAAATTCTAGAGAGAATTTTAAAAGCTTCAAGAGAATTTCAACAATTTTGAGAGGGATTTGAAAAGTTTCAATGGGAATGGGAAGAATTGGGACAAAAATTGGAAAATTTTTCAGGGACTTTGAAAAAATTTCAACTGGAATTTTAGCATTTTTTTATGTGAAATTGTAAACATGTGGCCATGGATTTTGAAAATTCTAGAGAGAATTTTAAAAGCTTCAACAGAATTTCAACAATTTTGAGAGGGATTTGAAAAGTTTCAATGGGAATGGGAAGAATTGGGACAAAAATTGGAAAATTTTTCAGGGACTTTGAAAAAATTTCAACTGGAATTTTAGCCATTTTTTTACGTGACATTGTAAACATGTGGACATGGATTTTGAAAATTCTAGAGAGAATTTTAAAAGCTTCAAGAGAATTTCAACAATTTTGAGAGGGATTTGAAAAGTTTCAATGGGAATGGGAAGAATTGGGACAAAAATTGGAAAATTTTTAAGGGACTTTGAAAAAATTTCAACTGGAATTTTAGCGATTTTTTTACATGAAATTGTAAACATGTGGACATGGATTTTGAAAATTCTAGAGAGAATTTTAAAAGCTTCAAGAGAATTTCAACAATTTTGAGAGGGATTTGAAAAGTTTCAATGGGAATGGGAAGAATTGGGACAAAAATTGGAAAATTTTTAAGGGACTTTGAAAAAATTTCAACTGGAATTTTAGCCATTTTTTGACGTGAAATTGTAAACATGTGGCCATGGATTTTGAAAATTCTAGAGAGAATTTTAAAAGCTTCAAGAGAATTTCAACAATTTGGAGAGGGATTTGAAAAGTTTCAATGGGAATGGGAAGAATTGGGACAAAAATTGGAAAATTTTTAAGGGACTTTGAAAAAATTTCAACTGGAATTTTAGCCATTTTTTGACGTGAAATTGTAAACATGTGGCCATGGATTTTGAAAATTCTAGAGAGAATTTTAAAAGCTTCAAGAAAATTTCAACAATTTTGAGAGGGATTTGAAAAGTTTCAATGGGAATGGGAAGAATTGGGACAAAAATTGGAAAATTGTTAAGGGACTTTGAAAAAATTTCAACTGGAATTTTAGCCATTTTTTGACGTGAAATTGTAAACATGTGGACATGGATTTTGAAAATTCTAGAGAGAATTTTAAAAGCTTCAAGAGAATTTCAACAATTTTGAGAGGGATTTGAAAAGTTTCAATGGGAATGGGAAGAATTGGGACAAAAATTGGAAAATTTTTAAGGGACTTTGAAAAAATTTCAACTGGAATTTTAGCCATTTTTTGACGTGAAATTGTAAACATGTGGCCATGGATTTTGAAAATTCTAGAGAGAATTTTAAAAGCTTCAACAGAATTTCAACAATTTTGAGAGGGATTTGAAAAGTTTCAATGGGAATGGGAAGAATTGGGACCAAAATTGGAAAATTTTTCAGGGACTTTGAAAAAACTTCTACTGGAATTTTAGCCATTTTTTGACGTGAAATTGTAAACATGTGGCCATGGATTTTGAAAATTCTAGAGAGAATTTTAAAAGCTTCAAGAGAATTTCAACAATTTTGAGAGGGATTTGAAAAGTTTCAATGGGAATGGGAAGAATTGGGACAAAAATTGGAAAATTTTTCAGGGACTTTGAAAAAATTTCAACTGGAATTTTAGCAATTTTTTGACGTGAAATTGTAAACATGTGGACATGGATTTTGAAAATTCTAGAGAGAATTTTAAAAGCTTCAAGAGAATTTCAACAATTTTGAGAGGGATTTGAAAAGTTTCAATGGGAATGGGAAGAATTGGGACAAAAATTGGAAAATTTTTAAGGGACTTTGAAAAAATTTCAACTGGAATTTTAGCCATTTTTTGACGTGAAATTGTAAACATGTGGACATGGATTTTGAAAATTCTAGAGAGAATTTTAAAAGCTTCAAGAGAATTTCAACAATGTTGAGAGGGATTTGAAAAGTTTCAATGGGAATGGGAAGAATTGGGACAAAAATTGGAAAATTTTTAAGGGACTTTGAAAAAATTTCAACTGGAATTTTAGCCATTTTTTTATGTGAAATTGTAAACATGTGGACATGGATTTTGAAAATTCTAGAGAGAATTTTAAAAGCTTCAAGAGAATTTCAACAATTTTGAGAGGGATTTGAAAAGTTTCAATGGGAATGGGAAGAATTGGGACAAAAATTGGAAAATTTTTAAGGGACTGAAAACATTTCAAATGGAATTTTAGCCATTTTTTGACGTGAAATTGTAAACATGTGGACATGGATTTTGAAAATTCTAGAGAGAATTTTAAAAGCTTCAAGAGAATTTCAACCATTTGGAGAGGGATTTGAAAAGTTTCAATGGGAATGGGAAGAATTGGGACAAAAATTGGAAAATTTTTCAGGGACTTTGAAAAAATTTCAACTGGAATTTTAGCCATTTTTTGACGTGAAATTGTAAACATGTGGACATGGATTTTGAAAATTCTAGAGAGAATTTTAAAAGCTTCAACAGAATTTCAACAATTTTGAGAGGGATTTGAAAAGTTTCAATGGGAATGGGAAGAATTGGGACAAAAATTGGAAAATTTTGAAGGGACTTTGAAAAAATTTCAACTGGAATTTTAGCCATTTTTTTACGTGAAATTGTAAACATGTGGCCATGGATTTAGAAAATTCTAGAGAGAATTTTAAAAGCTTCAAGAGAATTTCAACAATTTTGAGAGGGATTTGAAAAGTTTCAATGGGAATGGGAAGAATTGGGACAAAAATTGGAAAACTTTTCAGGGACTTTGAAAAAATTTCAACTGGAATTTTAGCATTTTTTTGACGTGAAATTGTAAACATGTGGACATGGATTTTGAAAATTCTAGAGAGAATTTTAAAAGCTTCAAGAGAATTTCAACAATTTTGAGAGGGATTTGAAAAGTTTCAATGGGAATGGGAAGAATTGGGACAAAAATTGGAAAATTTTTAAGGGACTTTGAAAAAATTTCAACTGGAATTTTAGCCATTTTTTGACGTGAAATTGTAAACATGTGGCCATGGATTTTGAAAATTCTAGAGAGAATTTTAAAAGCTTCAAGAGAATTTCAACAATTTTGAGAGGGATTTGAAAAGTTTCAATGGGAATGGGAAGAATTGGGACAAAAAATGGAAAATTTTTAAGGGACTTTGAAAAAATTTCAACTGGAATTTTAGCCATTTTTTGACGTGAAATTGTAAACATGTGGCCATGGATTTTGAAAATTCTAGAGAGAATTTTAAAAGCTTCAAGAGAATTTCAACAATTTTGAGAGGGATTTGAAAAGTTTCAATGGGAATGGGAAGAATTGGGACAAAAATTGGAAAATTTTTAAGGGACTTTGAAAAAATTTCAACTGGAATTTTAGCAATTTTTTGACGAGAAATTGTAAACATGTGGACATGGATTTTGAAAATTCTAGAGAGAATTTTAAAAGCTTCAAGAGAATTTCAACAATTTTGAGAGGGATTTGAAAAGTTTCAATGGGAATGGGAAGAATTGGGACAAAAATTGGAAAATTTTTCAGGGATTTTGAAAAAATTTCAACTGGAATTTTAGCATTTTTTTATGTGAAATTGTAAACATGTGGCCATGGATTTTGAAAATTCTAGAGAGAATTTTAAAAGCTTCAAGAGAATTTCAACAATTTTGAGAGGGATTTGAAAAGTTTCAATGGGAATGGGAAGAATTGGGACAAAAATTGGAAAATTTTTCAGGGACTTTGAAAAAATTTCAACTGGAATTTTAGCAATTTTTTGACGTGAAATTGTAAACATGTGGACATGGATTTTGAAAATTCTAGAGAGAATTTTAAAAGCTTCAAGAGAATTTCAACAATTTTGAGAGGGATTTGAAAAGTTTCAATGGGAATGGGAAGAATTGGGACAAAAATTGGAAAATTTTTCAGGGACTTTGAAAAAATTTCAACTGGAATTTTAGCCATTTTTTTACGTGAAATTGTAAACATGTGGAAGTGGATTTTGAAAATTCTAGAGAGAATTTTAAAAGCTTCAAGAGAATTTCAACAATTTTGAGAGGGATTTGAAAAGTTTCAATGGGAATGGGAAGAATTGGGACAAAAATTGGAAAATTTTTAAGGGACTTCGAAAAAATTTCAACTGGAATTTTAGCCATTTTTTGACGTGAAATTGTAAACATGTGGCCATGGATTTTGAAAATTCTAGAGAGAATTTTAAAAGCTTCAAGAGAATTTCAACAATTTTGAGAGGGATTTGAAAAGTTTCAATGGGAATGGGAAGAATTGGGACAAAAATTGGAAAATTTTTCAGGGACTTTGAAAAAATTTCAACTGGAATTTTAGCCATTTTTTGACGTGAAATTGTAAACATGTGGCCATGGATTTTGAAAATTCTAGAGAGAATTTTTAAAGCTTCAAGAGAATTTCAACAATTTTGAGAGGGATTTGAAAAGTTTCAATGGGAATGGGAAGAATTGGGACAAAAATTGGAAAATTGTTAAGGGACTTTGAAAAAATTTCAACTGGAATTTTAGCCATTTTTTGACGTGAAATTGTAAACATGTGGACATGGATTTTGAAAATTCTAGAGAGAATTTTAAAAGCTTCAAGAGAATTTCAACAATTTTGAGAGGGATTTGAAAAGTTTCAATGGGAATGGGAAGAATTGGGACAAAAATTGGAAAATTTTTAAGGGACTTTGAAAAAATTTCAACTGGAATTTTAGCATTTTTTTACATGAAATTGTAAACATGTGGCCATGGATTTTGAAAATTCTAGAGAGAATTTTAAAAGCTTCAAGAGAATTTCAACAATTTTGAGAGGGATTTGAAAAGTTTCAATGGGAATGGGAAGAATTGGGACAAAAATTGGAAAATTTTTAAGGGACTTTGAAAAAATTTCAACTGGAATTTTAGCCATTTTTTGACGTGAAATTGTAAACATGTGGACATGGATATGGAAAATTCTAGAGAGAATTTTAAAAGCTTCAACAGAATTTCAACACTTTTGAGAGGGATTTGAAAAGTTTCAATGGGAATGGGAAGAATTGGGACAAAAATTGGAAAATTTTTCAGGGACTTTGAAAAAATTTCAACTGGAATTTTAGCCATTTTTTGATGTGAAATTGTAAACATGTGGACATGGATTTTGAAAATTCTAGAGAGAATTTTAAAAGCTTCAACAGAATTTCTACAATTTTGAGAGGGATTTGAAAAGTTTCAATGGGAATGGGAAGAATTGGGACAAAAATTGGAAAATTTTTCAGGGACTTTGAAAAAATTTCAACTGGAATTTTAGCCATTTTTTGACGTGAAATTGTAAACATGTGGACATGGATTTTGAAAATTCTAGAGAGAATTTTAAAAGCTTCAAGAGAATTTCAACAATTTTGAGAGGGATTTGAAAAGTTTCAATGGGAATGGGAAGAATTGGGACAAAAAATGGAAAATTTTTCAGGGACTTTGAAAAAATTTCAACTGGAATTTTAGCATTTTTTTGACGTGAAATTGTAAACATGTGGACATGGATTTTGAAAATTCTAGAGAGAATTTTAAAAGCTTCAAGAGAATTTCAACAATTTGGAGAGGGATTTGAAAAGTTTCAATGGGAATGGGAAGAATTGGGACAAAAATGGGAAAATTTTTAAGGGACTTTGAAAAAATTTCAACTGGAATTTTAGCAATTTTTTGACGTGAAATTGTAAACATGTGGACATGGATTTTGAAAATTCTAGAGAGAATTTTAAAAGCTTCAACAGAATTTCAACAATTTTGAGAGGGATTTGAAAAGTTTCAATGGGAATGGGAAGAATTGGGACAAAAATTGGAAAATTTTTCAGGGACTTTGAAAAAATTTCAACTGGAATTTTAGCAATTTTTTGACGTGAAATTGTAAACATGTGGACATGGATTTTGAAAATTCTAGAGAGAATTTTAAAAGCTTCAACAGAATTTCAACAATTTTGAGAGGGATTTGAAAAGTTTCAATGGGAATGGGAAGAATTGGGACAAAAATTGGAAAATTTTTCAGGGACTTTGAAAAAATTTCAACTGGAATTTTAGCCATTTTTTTACGTGAAATTGTAAACATGTGGAAGTGGATTTTAGAAAATTCTAGAGAGAATTTTAAAAGCTTCAAGAGAATTTCAACAATTTTGAGAGGGATTTGAAAAGTTTCAATGGGAATGGGAAGAATTGGGACAAAAATTGGAAAATTTTTAAGGGACTTAGAAAAAATTTCAACTGGAATTTTAGCCATTTTTTGACGTGAAATTGTAAACATGTGGCCATGGATTTTGAAAATTCTAGAGAGAATTTTAAAAGCTTCAAGAGAATTTCAACAATTTTGAGAGGGATTTGAAAAGTTTCAATGGGAATGGGAAGAATTGGGACAAAAATTGGAAAATTTTTCAGGGACTTTGAAAAAATTTCAACTGGAATTTTAGCCATTTTTTGACGTGAAATTGTAAACATGTGGACATGGATTTTGAAAATTCTAGAGAGAATTTTAAAAGCTTCAACAGAATTTCAACAATTTTGAGAGGGATTTGAAAAGTTTCAATGGGAATGGGAAGAATTGGGACAAAAATTGGAAAATTTTTCAGGGACTTTGAAAAAATTTCAACTGGAATTTTAGCCATTTTTTGACGTGAAATTGTAAACATGTGGACATGGATTTTGAAAATTCTAGAGAGATTTTTAAAAGCTTCAACAGAATTTCAACAATTTTGAGAGGGATTTGAAAAGTTTCAATGGGAATGGGAAGAATTGGGACAAAAATTGGAAAATTTTTAAGGGACTTAGAAAAAATTTCAACTGGAATTTTAGCCATTTTTTGACGTGAAATTGTAAACATGTGGCCATGGATTTTGAAAATTCTAGAGAGAATTTTAAAAGCTTCAAGAGAATTTCAACAATTTTGAGAGGGATTTGAAAAGTTTCAATGGGAATGGGAAGAATTGGGACAAAAATTGGAAAATTTTTCAGGGACTTTGAAAAAATTTCAACTGGAATTTTAGCCATTTTTTGACGTGAAATTGTAAACATGTGGACATGGATTTTGAAAATTCTAGAGAGAATTTTAAAAGCTTCAACAGAATTTCAACAATTTTGAGAGGGATTTGAAAAGTTTCAATGGGAATGGGAAGAATTGGGACAAAAATTGGAAAATTTTTCAGGGACTTTGAAAAAATTTCAACTGGAATTTTAGCCATTTTTTGACGTGAAATTGTAAACATGTGGACATGGATTTTGAAAATTCTAGAGAGAATTTTAAAAGCTTCAACAGAATTTCAACAATTTTGAGAGGGATTTGAAAAGTTTCAATGGGAATGGGAAGAATTGGGACAAAAATGGGAAAATTTTTCAGGGACTTTGAAAAAATTTCAACTGGAATTTTAGCCATTTTTTGATGTGAAATTGTAAACATGTGGCCATGGATTTTGAAAATTCTAGAGAGAATTTTAAAAGCTTCAAGAGAATTTCAACAATTTTGAGAGGGATTTGAAAAGTTTCAATGGGAATGGGAAGAATTGGGACAAAAATTGGAAAATTTTTAAGGGACTTAGAAAAAATTTCAACTGGAATTTTAGCAATTTTTTGACGTGAAATTGTAAACATGTGGACATGGATTTTGAAAATTCTAGAGAGAATTTTAAAAGCTTCAAGAGAATTTCAACAATTTTGAGAGGGATTTGAAAAGTTTCAATGGGAATGGGAAGAATTGGGACAAAAATTGGAAAATTTTTAAGGGACTTTGAAAAAATTTCAACTGGAATTTTAGCAATTTTTTGACGTGAAATTGTAAACATGTGGACATGGATTTTGAAAATTCTAGAGAGAATTTTAAAAGCTTCAAGAGAATTTCAACAATTTTGAGAGGGATTTGAAAAGTTTCAATGGGAATGGGAAGAATTGGGACAAAAATTGGAAAATTTTGAAGGGACTTTGAAAAAATTTCAACTGGAATTTTAGCAATTTTTTGATGTGAAATTGTAAACATGTGGACATGGATTTTGAAAATTCTAGAGAGAATTTTAAAAGCTTCAACAGAATTTCTACAATTTTGAGAGGGATTTGAAAAGTTTCAATGGGAATGGGAAGAATTGGGACAAAAATTGAAAAATTTTTCAGGGACTTTGAAAAAATTTCAACTGGAATTTTAGCCATTTTTTGACGTGAAATTGTAAACATGTGGACATGGATTTTGAAAATTCTAGAGAGAATTTTAAAAGCTTCAAGAGAATTTCAACAATTTTGAGAGGGATTTGAAAAGTTTCAATGGGAATGGGAAGAATTGGGACAAAAATTGGAAAATTTTTCAGGGACTTTGAAAAAATTTCAACTGGAATTTTAGCATTTTTTTGACGTGAAATTGTAAACATGTGGACATGGATTTTGAAAATTCTAGAGAGAATTTTAAAAGCTTCAAGAGAATTTCAACAATTTTGAGAGGGATTTGAAAAGTTTCAATGGGAATGGGAAGAATTGGGACAAAAATTGGAAAATTTTTAAGGGACTTTGAAAAAATTTCAACTGGAATTTTAGCAATTTTTTAATGTGAAATTGTAAACATGTGGACATGGATTTTGAAAATTCTAGAGAGAATTTTTAAAGCTTTAACAGAATTTCAACTATTTTGAGAGGGATTTGAAAAGTTTCAATGGGAATGGGAAGAATTGGGACAAAAATTGGAAAATTTTTCAGGGACTTTGAAAAAATTTCAACTGGAATTTTAGCCATTTTTTGACGTGAAATTGTAAACATGTGGCCATGGATTTTGAAAATTCTAGAGAGAATTTTAAAAGCTTCAAGAGAATTTCAACAATTTTGAGAGGGATTTGAAAAGTTTCAATGGGAATGGGAAGAATTGGGACAAAAATTGGAAAATTTTTAAGGGACTTTGAAAAAATTTCAACTGGAATTTTAGCAATTTTTTGACGTGAAATTGTAAACATGTGGCCATGGATTTTGAAAATTCTAGAGAGAATTTTAAAAGCTTCAAGAGAATTTCAACAATTTGGAGAGGGATTTGAAAAGTTTCAATGGGAATGGGAAGAATTGGGACAAAAATGGGAAAATTTTTAAGGGACTTTGAAAAAATTTCAACTGGAATTTTAGCAATTTTTTGACGTGAAATTGTAAACATGTGGACATGGATTTTGAAAATTCTAGAGAGAATTTTAAAAGCTTCAACAGAATTTCAACAATTTTGAGAGGGATTTGAAAAGTTTCAATGGGAATGGGAAGAATTGGGACAAAAATTGGAAAATTTTTCAGGGACTTAGAAAAAATTTCAACTGGAATTTTAGCCATTTTTTGACGTGAAATTGTAAACATGTGGCCATGGATTTTGAAAATTCTAGAGAGAATTTTAAAAGCTTCAAGAGAATTTCAACAATTTTGAGAGGGATTTGAAAAGTTTCAATGGGAATGGGAAGAATTGGGACAAAAATTGGAAAATTTTTCAGGGACTTTGAAAAAATTTCAACTGGAATTTTAGCCATTTTTTGACGTGAAATTGTAAACATGTGGACATGGATTTTGAAAATTCTAGAGAGAATTTTAAAAGCTTCAACAGAATTTCAACAATTTTGAGAGGGATTTGAAAAGTTTCAATGGGAATGGGAAGAATTGGGACAAAAATTGGAAAATTTTTCAGGGACTTTGAAAAAATTTCAACTGGAATTTTAGCCATTTTTTGACGTGAAATTGTAAACATGTGGACATGGATTTTGAAAATTCTAGAGAGAATTTTAAAAGCTTCAACAGAATTTCAACAATTTTGAGAGGGATTTGAAAAGTTTCAATGGGAATGGGAAGAATTGGGACAAAAATGGGAAAATTTTTCAGGGACTTTGAAAAAATTTCAACTGGAATTTTAGCCATTTTTTGATGTGAAATTGTAAACATGTGGCCATGGATTTTGAAAATTCTAGAGAGAATTTTAAAAGCTTCAAGAGAATTTCAACAATTTTGAGAGGGATTTGAAAAGTTTCAATGGGAATGGGAAGAATTGGGACAAAAATTGGAAAATTTTTAAGGGACTTAGAAAAAATTTCAACTGGAATTTTAGCAATTTTTTGACGTGAAATTGTAAACATGTGGACATGGATTTTGAAAATTCTAGAGAGAATTTTAAAAGCTTCAAGAGAATTTCAACAATTTTGAGAGGGATTTGAAAAGTTTCAATGGGAATGGGAAGAATTGGGACAAAAATTGGAAAATTTTTAAGGGACTTTGAAAAAATTTCAACTGGAATTTTAGCAATTTTTTGACGTGAAATTGTAAACATGTGGACATGGATTTTGAAAATTCTAGAGAGAATTTTAAAAGCTTCAAGAGAATTTCAACAATTTTGAGAGGGATTTGAAAAGTTTCAATGGGAATGGGAAGAATTGGGACAAAAATTGGAAAATTTTGAAGGGACTTTGAAAAAATTTCAACTGGAATTTTAGCAATTTTTTGATGTGAAATTGTAAACATGTGGACATGGATTTTGAAAATTCTAGAGAGAATTTTAAAAGCTTCAACAGAATTTCTACAATTTTGAGAGGGATTTGAAAAGTTTCAATGGGAATGGGAAGAATTGGGACAAAAATTGAAAAATTTTTCAGGGACTTTGAAAAAATTTCAACTGGAATTTTAGCCATTTTTTGACGTGAAATTGTAAACATGTGGACATGGATTTTGAAAATTCTAGAGAGAATTTTAAAAGCTTCAAGAGAATTTCAACAATTTTGAGAGGGATTTGAAAAGTTTCAATGGGAATGGGAAGAATTGGGACAAAAATTGGAAAATTTTTCAGGGACTTTGAAAAAATTTCAACTGGAATTTTAGCATTTTTTTGACGTGAAATTGTAAACATGTGGACATGGATTTTGAAAATTCTAGAGAGAATTTTAAAAGCTTCAAGAGAATTTCAACAATTTTGAGAGGGATTTGAAAAGTTTCAATGGGAATGGGAAGAATTGGGACAAAAATTGGAAAATTTTTAAGGGACTTTGAAAAAATTTCAACTGGAATTTTAGCAATTTTTTAATGTGAAATTGTAAACATGTGGACATGGATTTTGAAAATTCTAGAGAGAATTTTTAAAGCTTTAACAGAATTTCAACTATTTTGAGAGGGATTTGAAAAGTTTCAATGGGAATGGGAAGAATTGGGACAAAAATTGGAAAATTTTTCAGGGACTTTGAAAAAATTTCAACTGGAATTTTAGCCATTTTTTGACGTGAAATTGTAAACATGTGGCCATGGATTTTGAAAATTCTAGAGAGAATTTTAAAAGCTTCAAGAGAATTTCAACAATTTTGAGAGGGATTTGAAAAGTTTCAATGGGAATGGGAAGAATTGGGACAAAAATTGGAAAATTTTTAAGGGACTTTGAAAAAATTTCAACTGGAATTTTAGCAATTTTTTGACGTGAAATTGTAAACATGTGGCCATGGATTTTGAAAATTCTAGAGAGAATTTTAAAAGCTTCAAGAGAATTTCAACAATTTGGAGAGGGATTTGAAAAGTTTCAATGGGAATGGGAAGAATTGGGACAAAAATGGGAAAATTTTTAAGGGACTTTGAAAAAATTTCAACTGGAATTTTAGCAATTTTTTGACGTGAAATTGTAAACATGTGGACATGGATTTTGAAAATTCTAGAGAGAATTTTAAAAGCTTCAACAGAATTTCAACAATTTTGAGAGGGATTTGAAAAGTTTCAATGGGAATGGGAAGAATTGGGACAAAAATTGGAAAATTTTTCAGGGACTTTGAAAAAATTTCAACTGGAATTTTAGCAATTTTTTGACGTGAAATTGTAAACATGTGGACATGGATTTTGAAAATTCTAGAGAGAATTTTAAAAGCTTCAAGAGAATTTCAACAATTTGGAGAGGGATTTGAAAAGTTTCAATGGGAATGGGAAGAATTGGGACAAAAATTGGAAAATTTTTCAGGGACTTTGAAAAAATTTCAACTGGAATTTTAGCCATTTTTTTACGTGAAATTGTAAACATGTGGAAGTGGATTTTAGAAAATTCTAGAGAGAATTTTAAAAGCTTCAACAGAATTTCAACAATTTTGAGAGGGATTTGAAAAGTTTCAATGGGAATGGGAAGAATTGGGACAAAAATTGGAAAATTTTTAAGGGACTTAGAAAAAATTTCAACTGGAATTTTAGCAATTTTTTGGCGTGAAATTGTAAACATGTGGCCATGGATTTTGAAAATTCTAGAGAGAATTTTAAAAGCTTCAAGAGAATTTCAACAATTTTGAGAGGGATTTGAAAAGTTTCAATGGGAATGGGAAGAATTGGGACAAAAATTGGAAAATTTTTCAGGGACTTTGAAAAAATTTCAACTGGAATTTTAGCCATTTTTTGACGTGAAATTGTAAACATGTGGACATGGATTTTGAAAATTCTAGAGAGAATTTTAAAAGCTTCAACAGAATTTCAACAATTTTGAGAGGGATTTGAAAAGTTTCAATGGGAATGGGAAGAATTGGGACAAAAATTGGAAAATTTTTCAGGGACTTTGAAAAAATTTCAACTGGAATTTTAGCCATTTTTTGACGTGAAATTGTAAACATGTGGACATGGATTTTGAAAATTCTAGAGAGATTTTTAAAAGCTTCAACAGAATTTCAACAATTTTGAGAGGGATTTGAAAAGTTTCAATGGGAATGGGAAGAATTGGGACAAAAATTGGAAAATTTTTAAGGGACTTAGAAAAAATTTCAACTGGAATTTTAGCCATTTTTTGACGTGAAATTGTAAACATGTGGCCATGGATTTTGAAAATTCTAGAGAGAATTTTAAAAGCTTCAAGAGAATTTCAACAATTTTGAGAGGGATTTGAAAAGTTTCAATGGGAATGGGAAGAATTGGGACAAAAATTGGAAAATTTTTCAGGGACTTTGAAAAAATTTCAACTGGAATTTTAGCCATTTTTTGACGTGAAATTGTAAACATGTGGACATGGATTTTGAAAATTCTAGAGAGAATTTTAAAAGCTTCAAGAGAATTTCAACAATTTTGAGAGGGATTTGAAAAGTTTCAATGGGAATGGGAAGAATTGGGACAAAAATTGGAAAATTTTGAAGGGACTTTGAAAAAATTTCATCTGGAATTTTAGCCATTTTTTGACGTGAAATTGTAAACATGTGGACATGGATTTTGAAAATTCTAGAGAGAATTTTAAAAGCTTCAACAGAATTTCAACAATTTTGAGAGGGATTTGAAAAGTTTCAATGGGAATGGGAAGAATTGGGACAAAAATGGGAAAATTTTTAAGGGACTTTGAAAAAATTTCAACTGGAATTTTAGCCATTTTTTGACGTGAAATTGTAAACATGTGGACATGGATTTTGAAAATTCTAGAGAGAATTTTAAAAGCTTCAACAGAATTTCAACAATTTTGAGAGGGATTTGAAAAGTTTCAATGGGAATGGGAAGAATTGGGACAAAAATGGGAAAATTTTTCAGGGACTTTGAAAAAATTTCAACTGGAATTTTAGCCATTTTTTGACGTGAAATTGTAAACATGTGGACATGGATTTTGAAAATTCTAGAGAGAATTTTAAAAGCTTTAACAGAATTTCAATAATTTTGAGAGGGATTTGAAAAGTTTCAATGGGAATGGGAAGAATTGGGACAAAAATTGGAAAATTTTTAAGGGACTTTGAAAAAATTTCAACTGGAATTTTAGCAATTTTTTGACGTGAAATTGTAAACATGTGGACATGGATTTTGAAAATTCTAGAGAGAATTTTTAAAGCTTCAAGAGAATTTCAACAATTTTGAGAGGATTTGAAAAGTTTCAATGGGAATGGGAAGAATTGGGACAAAATTGGAAAATTTTTCAGGGACTTTGAAAAAATTTCAACTGGAATTTTAGCCATTTTTTTATGTGAAATTGTAAACATGTGGCCATGGATTTTGAAAATTCTAGAGAGAATTTTAAAAGCTTCAAGAGAATTTCAACAATTTTGAGAGGGATTTGAAAAGTTTCAATGGGAATGGGAAGAATTGGGACAAAAATGGGAAAATTTTTCAGGGACTTTGAAAAAATTTCAACTGGAATTTTAGCCATTTTTTTACGTGAAATTGTAAACATGTTGAAGTGGATTTTGAAAATTCTAGAGAGAATTTTAAAAGCTTCAAGAGAATTTCAACAATTTTGAGAGGGATTTGAAAAGTTTCAATGGGAATGGGAAGAATTGGGACAAAAATTGGAAAATTTTTCAGGGACTTTGAAAAAATTTCAACTGGAATTTTAGCCATTTTTTGACGTGAAATTGTAAACATGTGGACATGGATTTTGAAAATTCTAGAGAGAATTTTAAAAGCTTTAACAGAATTTCTACAATTTTGAGAGGGATTTGAAAAGTTTCAATGGGAATGGGAAGAATTGGGACAAAAATGGGAAAATTTTTAAGGGACTTTGAAAAAATTTCAACTGGAATTTTAGCAATTTTTTTACGTGAAATTGTAAACATGTGGACATGGATTTTGAAAATTCTAGAGAGAATTTTAAAAGCTTCAACAGAATTTCAACAATTTTGAGAGGGATTTGAAAAGTTTCAATGGGAATGGGAAGAATTGGGACAAAAATTGGAAAATTTTTAAGGGACTTTGAAAAAATTTCAACTGGAATTTTAGCCATTTTTTTATGTGAAATTGTAAACATGTGGCCATGGATTTTGAAAATTCTAGAGAGAATTTTAAAAGCTTCAACAGAATTTCAACAATTTTGAGAGGGATTTGAAAAGTTTCAATGGGAATGGGAAGAATTGGGACAAAAATTGGAAAATTTTTAAGGGACTTTGAAAAAATTTCAACTGGAATTTTAGCATTTTTTTACATGAAATTGTAAACATGTGGACATGGATTTTGAAAATTCTAGAGGGAATTTTAAAAGCTTCAAGAGAATTTCAACAATTTTGAGAGGGATTTGAAAAGTTTCAATGGGAATGGGAAGAATTGGGACAAAAATGGGAAAATTTTTAAGGGACTTTGAAAAAATTTCAACTGGAATTTTAGCCATTTTTTGACGTGAAATTGTAAACATGTGGACATGGATTTTGAAAATTCTAGAGAGAATTTTAAAAGCTTCAAGAGAATTTCAACAATTTTGAGAGGGATTTGAAAAGTTTCAATGGGAATGGGAAGAATTGGGACAAAAATTGGAAAATTTTTAAGGGACTTTGAAAAAATTTCAACTGGAATTTTAGCAATTTTTTTGACGTGAAATTGTAAACATGTGGCCATGGATTTTGAAAATTCTAGAGAGAATTTTAAAAGCTTCAACAGAATTTCAACAATTTTGAGAGGGATTTGAAAAGTTTCAATGGGAATGGGAAGAATTGGGACAAAATTGGAAAATTTTTAAGGGACTTTGAAAAAATTTCAACTGGAATTTTAGCAATTTTTGACGTGAAATTGTAAACATGTGGACATGGATTTTGAAAATTCTAGAGAGAATTTTAAAAGCTTCAAGAGAATTTCTACAATTTTGAGAGGGATTTGAAAAGTTTCAATGGGAATGGGAAGAATTGGGACAAAAATTGGAAAATTTTTAAGGGACTTTGAAAAAATTTCAACTGGCATTTTAGCCATTTTTTGACGTGAAATTGTAAACATGTGGCCATGGATTTTGAAAATTCTAGAGAGAATTTTAAAAGCTTCAAGAGAATTTCAACAATTTTGAGAGGGATTTGAAAAGTTTCAATGGGAATGGGAAGAATTGGGACAAAAATTGGAAAATTTTTAAGGGACTTTGAAAAAATTTCAACTGGAATTTTAGCAATTTTTTGACGTAAAATTGTGAACATGTGGACATGGATTTTGAAAATTCTAGAGAGAATTTTAAAAGCTTCAAGAGAATTTCATCAATTTTGAGGGGGATTTGAAAAGTTTCAATGGGAATGGGAAGAATTGGGACAAAAATTGGAAAGTTTTTAAGGGACTTTGAAAAAATTTCAACTGGAATTTTAGCAATTTTTTGGCGTGAAATTGTAAACATGTGGCCATGGATTTTGAAAATTCTAGAGAGAATTTTAAAAGCTTCAAGAGAATTTCAACAATTTTGAGAGGGATTTGAAAAGTTTCAATGGGAATGGGAAGAATTGGGACAAAAATTGGAAAATTTTTAAGGGACTTTGAAAAAATTTCAGCTGGAATTTTAGCCATTTTTTGACGTGAAATTGTAAACATGTGGACATGGATTTTGAAAATTCTAGAGAGAATTTTAAAAGCTTCAAGAGAATTTCAACAATTTGGAGAGGGATTTGAAAAGTTTCAATGGGAATGGGAAGAATTGGGACAAAAATTGGAAAATTTTTCAGGGACTTTGAAAAAATTTCAACTGGAATTTTAGCAATTTTTGACGTGAAATTGTAAACATGTGGACATGGATTTTGAAAATTCTAGAGAGAATTTTAAAAGCTTCAAGAGAATTTCAACAATTTTGAGAGGGATTTGAAAAGTTTCAATGGGAATGGGAAGAATTGGGACAAAAATTGGAAAATTTTTCAGGGACTTTGAAAAAATTTCAACTGGAATTTTAGCCATTTTTTTATGTGAAATTGTAAACATGTGGCCATGGATTTTGAAAATTCTAGAGAGAATTTTAAAAGCTTCAACAGAATTTCAACAATTTTGAGAGGGATTTGAAAAGTTTCAATGGGAATGGGAAGAATTGGGACAAAAATTGGAAAATTTTTAAGGGACTTTGAAAAAATTTCAACTGGAATTTTAGCATTTTTTTACATGAAATTGTAAACATGTGGACATGGATTTTGAAAATTCTAGAGGGAATTTTAAAAGCTTCAACAGAATTTCAACAATTTTGAGAGGGATTTGAAAAGTTTCCATGGGAATGGGAAGAATTGGGACAAAAATTGGAAAATTTTTAAGGGACTTTGAAAAAATTTCAACTGGAATTTTAGCCATTTTTTTTATGTGAAATTGTAAACATGTGGACATGGATTTTGAAAATTCTAGAGAGAATTTTAAAAGCTTCAAGAGAATTTCAACAATTTGAGAGGGACTTGAAAAGTTTCAATGGGAATGGGAAGAATTGGGACAAAAATTGGAAAATTTTGAAGGGACTTTGAAAAAATTTCAACTGGAATTTTAGCCATTTTTTTATGTGATATTGTGAACATGTGGCCATGGATTTTGAAAATTCTAGAGAGAATTTTAAAAGCTTCAAGAGAATTTCAACAACTTTGAGAGGGATTTGAAAAGTTTCCATGGGAATGGGAAGAGTTGGGACAAAAATTGGAAAATTTTGAAGGGACTTTGAAAAAATTTCAACTGGAATTTTAGCAATTTTTTTATGTGAAATTGTAAACATGTGGCCATGGATTTTGAAAATTCTAGAGTGAATTTTAAAAGCTTCAAGAGAATTTCAACAATTTTGAGAGGGATTTGAAAAATTTCAATGGGAATGGGAAGAATTGGGACAAAAATTGGAAAATTTTTAAGGGACTTTGAAAAAATTTCAACTGGAATTTTAGCAATTTTTTGACATGAAATTGTAAACATGTGGACATGGATTTTGAAAATTCTAGAGAGAATTTAAAAGCTTCAAGAGAATTTCAACAATTTTGAGAGGATTTGAAAAGTTTCAATGGGAATGGGAAGAATTGGGACAAAAATTGGAAAATTTTTAAGGGACTTTGAAAAAATTTCAACTGGAATTTTAGCCATTTTGTTACGTGAAATTGTAAACATGTGGACATGGATTTTGAAAATTCTAGAGAGAATTTTAAAAGCTTCAACAGAATTTCAACAATTTTGAGAGGGATTTGAAAAGTTTCAATGGGAATGGGAAGAATTGGGACAAAAATTGGAAAATTTTTAAGGGACTTTGAAAAAATTTCAACTGGAATTTTAGCAATTTTTGACGTGAAATTGTAAACATGTGGACATGGATTTTGAAAATTCTAGAGAGAATTTTAAAAGCTTCAAGAGAATTTCAACAATTTTGAGAGGGATTTGAAAAGTTTCAATGGGAATGGGAAGAATTGGGACAAAAATTGGAAAATTTTTAAGGACTTTGAAAAATTTGAACTGGAATTTTAGCAATATTTTTATGAGAAATTGTAAACATGTGGCCATGGATTTGAAAATTCTAGAGAGAATTTTAAAAGCTTCAACAGAATTTCAACAATTTTGAGAGGGATTTGAAAAGTTTCAATGGGAATGGGAAGAATTGGGACAAAAATTGGAAATTTTTAAGGGACTTTGAAAAAATTTCAACTGGAATTTTAGCAATTTTTTGACGTGAAATTGTAAACATGTGGCCATGGATTTTGAAAATTCTAGAGAGAATTTTAAAAGCTTCAACAGAATTTCAACAATTTTGAGAGGGATTTGAAAAGTTTCCATGGGAATGGGAAGAATTGGGACAAAAATTGGAAAATTTTTAAGGGACTTTGAAAAAATTTCAACTGGAATTTTAGCAATTTTTTTATGTGAAATTGTAAACATGTGGACATGGATTTTGAAAATTCTAGAGAGAATTTTAAAAGCTTCAAGAGAATTTCAACAATTTTGAGAGGGACTTGAAAAGTTTCAATGGGAATGGGAAGAATTGGACAAAAATTGGAAAATTTTTAAGGGACTTTGAAAAAATTTCAACTGGAATTTTAGCCATTTTTTTATGTGATATTGTGAACATGTGGCCATGGATTTTGAAAATTCTAGAGAGAATTTTAAAAGCTTCAAGAGAATTTCAACAATTTTGAGAGGGATTTGAAAAGTTTCCATGGGAATGGGAAGAGTTGGGACAAAAATTGGAAAATTTTGAAGGGACTTTGAAAAAATTTCAACTGGAATTTTAGCAATTTTTTTATGTGAAATTGTAAACATGTGGCCATGGATTTTGAAAATTCTAGAGAGAATTTTAAAAGCTTCAAGAGAATTTCAACAATTTTGAGAGGGATTTGAAAAGTTTCAATGGGAATGGGAAGAATTGGGACAAAAATTGGAAATTTTTAAGGGACTTTGAAAAAATTTCAACTGGAATTTTAGCAATATTTTTATGAGAAATTGTAAACATGTGGACATGGATTTTGAAAATTCTAGAGAGAATTTTAAAAGCTTCAACAGAATTTCAACAATTTTTGAGAGGGATTTGAAAAGTTTCAATGGGAATGGGAAGAATTGGGACAAAAATTGGAAAATTTTTAAGGGACTTTGAAAAAATTTCAACTGGAATTTTAGCAATTTTTTGACGTGAAATTGTAAACATGTGGACAGGGATTTTGAAAATTCTAGAGAGAATTTTAAAAGCTTCAAGAGAATTTCAACAATTTTGAGAGGGATTTGAAAAGTTTCAATGGGAATGGGAAGAATTGGGACAAAAATTGGAAAATTTTTAAGGGACTTTGAAAAAATTTCAACTGGAATTTTAGCAATTTTTTGACGTGAAATTGTAAACATGTGGCCATGGATTTTGAAAATTCTAGAGAGAATTTTAAAAGCTTCAACAGAATTTCAACAATTTTGAGAGGGATTTGAAAAGTTTCCATGGGAATGGGAAGAATTGGGACAAAAATTGGAAAATTTTTAAGGGACTTTGAAAAAATTTCAACTGGAATTTTAGCAATTTTTTTATGTGAAATTGTAAACATGTGGACATGGATTTTGAAAATTCTAGAGAGAATTTTAAAAGCTTCAAGAGAATTTCAACAATTTTGAGAGGGACTTGAAAAGTTTCAATGGGAATGGGAAGAATTGGGACAAAAATTGGAAAATTTTTAAGGGACTTTGAAAAATTTCAACTGGAATTTTAGCCATTTTTTTATGTGATATTGTGAACATGTGGCCATGGATTTTGAAAATTCTAGAGAGAATTTTAAAAGCTTCAAGAGAATTTCAACAATTTTGAGAGGGATTTGAAAAGTTTCCATGGGAATGGGAAGAGTTGGGACAAAAATTGGAAAATTTTGAAGGGACTTTGAAAAAATTTCAACTGGAATTTTAGCAATTTTTTTATGTGAAATTGTAAACATGTGGCCATGGATTTTGAAAATTCTAGAGAGAATTTTAAAAGCTTCAAGAGAATTTCAACAATTTTGAGAGGGATTTGAAAAGTTTCAATGGGAATGGGAAGAATTGGGACAAAAATTGGAAAATTTTTAAGGGACTTTGAAAAAATTTGAACTGGAATTTTAGCAATATTTTTATGAGAAATTGTAAACATGTGGACATGGATTTTGAAAATTCTAGAGAGAATTTTAAAAGCTTCAACAGAATTTCAACAATTTTGAGAGGGATTTGAAAAGTTTCAATGGGAAT
>NW_028116507.1:0-53115 GCF_964273445.1 Streptopelia decaocto | reverse complement strand
GTTTCAATGGGAATGGGAAGAATTGGGACAAAAATTGGAAAATTTTTAAGGGACTTTGAAAAAATTTCAACTGGAATTTTAGCCATTTTTTGACGTGAAATTGTAAACATGTGGACATGGATTTTGAAAATTCTAGAGAGAATTTTAAAAGCTTCAAGAGAATTTCTACAATTTTGAGAGGGATTTGAAAAGTTTCAATGGGAATGGGAAGAATTGGGACAAAAATTGGAAAATTTTTAAGGGACTTTGAAAAAATTTCAACTGGAATTTTAGCAATTTTTTGACGTGAAATTGTAAACATGTTGAAGTGGATTTTGAAAATTCTAGAGAGAATTTTAAAAGCTTCAAGAGAATTTCAACAATTTTGAGAGGGATTTGAAAAGTTTCAATGGGAATGGGAAGAATTGGGACAAAAATTGGAAAATTTTTAAGGGACTTTGAAAAAATTTCAACTGGAATTTTAGCCATTTTTTGACGTGAAATTGTAAACATGTGGACATGGATTTTTGAAAATTCTAGAGAGAATTTTAAAAGCTTCAAGAGAATTTCAACAATTTTGAGAGGGATTTGAAAAGTTTCAATGGGAATGGGAAGAATTGGGACAAAAATTGGAAAATTTTTAAGGGACTTTGAAAAAATTTCAACTGGAATTTTAGCCATTTTTTGACGTGAAATTGTAAACATGTGGACATGGATTTTGAAAATTCTAGAGAGAATTTTAAAAGCTTCAACAGAATTTCAACAATTTTGAGAGGGATTTGAAAAGTTTCAATGGGAATGGGAAGAATTGGGACAAAAATTGGAAAATTTTTAAGGGACTTTGAAAAAATTTCAACTGGAATTTTAGCAATTTTTTTATGTGAAATTGTAAACATGTTGAAGTGGATTTTGAAAATTCAGGAGAGAATTTTAAAAGCTTCAACAGAATTTCAACAATTTTGAGAGGGATTTGAAAAGTTTCAATGGGAATGGGAAGAATTGGGACAAAAATTGGAAAATTTTTAAGGGACTTTGAAAAAATTTCAACTGGAATTTTAGCATTTTTTTTACGTGAAATTGTAAACATGTGGACATGGATTTTGAAAATTCTAGAGAGAATTTTAAAAGCTTCAAGAGAATTTCAACAATTTTGAGAGGGATTTGAAAAGTTTCAATGGGAATGGGAAGAATTGGGACAAAAATTGGAAAATTTTTAAGGGACTTTGAAAAAATTTCAACTGGAATTTTAGCCATTTTTTGACGTGAAATTGTAAACATGTTGAAGTGGATTTTGAAAATTCTAGAGAGAATTTTAAAAGCTTCAAGAGAATTTCAACAATTTTGAGAGGGATTTGAAAAGTTTCAATGGGAATGGGAAGAATTGGGACAAAAATTGGAAAATTTTTAAGGGACTTTGAAAAAATTTCAACTGGAATTTTAGCATTTTTTTTACGTGAAATTGTAAACATGTGGACATGGATTTTGAAAATTCTAGAGAGAATTTTAAAAGCTTCAAGAGAATTTCAACAATTTTGAGAGGGATTTGAAAAGTTTCAATGGGAATGGGAAGAATTGGGACAAAAATTGGAAAATTTTTAAGGGACTTTGAAAAAATTTCAACTGGAATTTTAGCATTTTTTTTACGTGAAATTGTAAACATGTGGACATGGATTTTGAAAATTCTAGAGAGAATTTTAAAAGCTTCAAGAGAATTTCAACAATTTTGAGAGGGATTTGAAAAGTTTCAATGGGAATGGGAAGAATTGGGACAAAAATTGGAAAATTTTTAAGGGACTTTGAAAAAATTTCAACTGGAATTTTAGCCATTTTTTTATGTGAAATTGTAAACATGTGGCCATGGATTTTGAAAATTCTAGAGAGAATTTTAAAAGCTTTAACAGAATTTTTACAATTTTGAGAGGGATTTGAAAAGTTTCAATGGGAATGGGAAGAATTGGGACAAAAATTGGAAAATTTTTAAGGGACTTTGAAAAAATTTCAACTGGAATTTTAGCCATTTTTTGACGTGAAATTGTAAACATGTGGACATGGATTTTGAAAATTCTAGAGAGAATTTTAAAAGCTTCAAGAGAATTTCAACAATTTTGAGAGGGATTTGAAAAGTTTCAATGGGAATGGGAAGAATTGGGACAAAAATTGGAAAATTTTTAAGGGACTTTGAAAAAATTTCAACTGGAATTTTAGCATTTTTGTTACCTTAAAGTTGTAAACATGTGGCCATGGATTTTGAAAATTCTAGAGAGAATTTTAAAAGCTTCAACAGAATTTCAACAATTTTGAGAGGGATTTGAAAAGTTTCAATGGGAATGGGAAGAATTGGGACAAAAATTGGAAAATTTTTAAGGGACTTTGAAAAAATTTCAACTGGAATTTTAGCCATTTATTGATGTGAAATTGTAAACATGTGGCCATGGATTTTGAAAATTCTAGAGAGAATTTTAAAAGCTTCAACAGAATTTCAACAATTTTGAGAGGGATTTGAAAAGTTTCAATGGGAATGGGAAGAATTGGGACAAAAATTGGAAAATTTTTAAGGGACTTTGAAAAAATTTCAACTGGAATTTTAGCAATTTTTTGACGTGAAATTGTAAACATATGGACATGGATTTTGAAAATTCTAGAGAGAATTTTAAAAGCTTCAACAGAATTTCAACAATTTTGAGAGGGATTTGAAAAGTTTCAATGGGAATGAGAAGAATTGGGACCAAAATTGGAAAATTTTGAAGGGACTTTGAAAAAATTTCAACTGGAATTTTAGCATTTTTTGACGTGAAATTGTAAACATGTGGCCATGGATTTTGAAAATTCTAGAGAGAATTTTAAAAGCTTCAAGAGAATTTCAACAATTTTGAGAGGGATTTGAAAAGTTTCAATGGGAATGGGAAGAATTGGGACAAAAATTGGAAAATTTTTAAGGGACTTTGAAAAAATTTCAACTGGAATTTTAGCCATTTTTTGACGTGAAATTGTAAACATGTGGCCATGGATTTTGAAAATTCTAGAGAGAATTTTAAAAGCTTCAACAGAATTTCAACAATTTTGAGAGGGATTTGAAAAGTTTCAATGGGAATGGGAAGAACTGGGACAAAAATTGGAAAATTTTGAAGGGACTTTGAAAAAATTTCAACTGGAATTTTAGCCATTTTTTTATGTGAAATTGTAAACATGTGGACATGGATTTTGAAAATTCTAGAGAGAATTTTAAAAGCTTCAACAGAATTTCAACAATTTTGAGAGGGATTTGAAAAGTTTCAATGGGAATGGGAAGAATTGGGACAAAAATTGGAAAATTTTTAAGGGACTTTGAAAAAATTTCAACTGGAATTTTAGCCATTTTTTGACGTGAAATTGTAAACATGTGGCCATGGATTTTGAAAATTCTAGAGAGAATTTTAAAAGCTTCAACAGAATTTCAACAATTTTGAGAGGGATTTGAAAAGTTTCAATGGGAATGGGAAGAATTGGGACAAAAATTGGAAAATTTTTAAGGGACTTTGAAAAAATTTCAACTGGAATTTTAGCCATTTTTTGACGTGAAATTGTAAACATGTGGACATGGATTTTGAAAATTCTAGAGAGAATTTTAAAAGCTTCAAGAGAATTTCTACAATTTTGAGAGGGATTTGAAAAGTTTCAATGGGAATGGGAAGAATTGGGACAAAAATTGGAAAATTTTTAAGGGACTTTGAAAAAATTTCAACTGGAATTTTAGCCATTTTTTGACGTGAAATTGTAAACATGTGGCCATGGATTTTGAAAATTCTAGAGAGAATTTTAAAAGCTTCAACAGAATTTCAACAATTTTGAGAGGGATTTGAAAAGTTTCAATGGGAATGGGAAGAATTGGGACAAAAATTGGAAAATTTTTAAGGGACTTTGAAAAAATTTCAACTGGAATTTTAGCCATTTTTTGACGTGAAATTGTAAACATGTGGACATGGATTTTGAAAATTCTAGAGAGAATTTTAAAAGCTTCAAGAGAATTTCTACAATTTTGAGAGGGATTTGAAAAGTTTCAATGGGAATGGGAAGAATTGGGACAAAAATTGGAAAATTTTTAAGGGACTTTGAAAAAATTTCAACTGGAATTTTAGCCATTTTTTGACGTGAAATTGTAAACATGTGGACATGGATTTTGAAAATTCTAGAGAGAATTTTAAAAGCTTCAAGAGAATTTCTACAATTTTGAGAGGGATTTGAAAAGTTTCAATGGGAATGGGAAGAATTGGGACAAAAATTGGAAAATTTTTAAGGGACTTTGAAAAAATTTCAACTGGAATTTTAGCAATTTTTTGACGTGAAATTGTAAACATGTTGAAGTGGATTTTGAAAATTCTAGAGAGAATTTTAAAAGCTTCAAGAGAATTTCAACAATTTTGAGAGGGATTTGAAAAGTTTCAATGGGAATGGGAAGAATTGGGACAAAAATTGGAAAATTTTTAAGGGACTTTGAAAAAATTTCAACTGGAATTTTAGCCATTTTTTGACGTGAAATTGTAAACATGTGGACATGGATTTTTGAAAATTCTAGAGAGAATTTTAAAAGCTTCAAGAGAATTTCAACAATTTTGAGAGGGATTTGAAAAGTTTCAATGGGAATGGGAAGAATTGGGACAAAAATTGGAAAATTTTTAAGGGACTTTGAAAAAATTTCAACTGGAATTTTAGCCATTTTTTGACGTGAAATTGTAAACATGTGGCCATGGATTTTGAAAATTCTAGAGAGAATTTTAAAAGCTTCAAGAGAATTTCAACAATTTTGAGAGGGATTTGAAAAGTTTCAATGGGAATGGGAAGAATTGGGACAAAAATTGGAAAATTTTTAAGGGACTTTGAAAAAATTTCAACTGGAATTTTAGCCATTTTTTGACGTGAAATTGTAAACATGTTGAAGTGGATTTTGAAAATTCTAGAGAGAATTTTAAAAGCTTCAAGAGAATTTCAACAATTTTGAGAGGGATTTGAAAAGTTTCAATGGGAATGGGAAGAATTGGGACAAAAATTGGAAAATTTTTAAGGGACTTTGAAAAAATTTCAACTGGAATTTTAGCAATTTTTTTACGTGAAATTGTGAACATGTGGACATGGATTTTTGAAAATTCTAGAGAGAATTTTAAAAGCTTCAAGAGAATTTCAACAATTTTGAGAGGGATTTGAAAAGTTTCAATGGGAATGGGAAGAATTGGGACAAAAATTGGAAAATTTTTAAGGGACTTTGAAAAAATTTCAACTGGAATTTTAGCCATTTTTTGACGTGAAATTGTAAACATGTGGACATGGATTTTGAAAATTCTAGAGAGAATTTTAAAAGCTTCAAGAGAATTTCAACAATTTTGAGAGGGATTTGAAAAGTTTCAATGGGAATGGGAAGAATTGGGACAAAAATTGGAAAATTTTTAAGGGACTTTGAAAAAATTTCAACTGGAATTTTAGCCATTTTTTGACGTGAAATTGTAAACATGTGGCCATGGATTTTGAAAATTCTAGAGAGAATTTTAAAAGCTTCAACAGAATTTCTACAATTTTGAGAGGGATTTGAAAAGTTTCAATGGGAATGGGAAGAATTGGGACAAAAATTGGAAAATTTTTAAGGGACTTTGAAAAAATTTCACCTGGAATTTTAGCATTTTTTTTACGTGAAATTGTAAACATGTGGACATGGATTTTGAAAATTCTAGAGAGAATTTTAAAAGCTTCAACAGAATTTCAACAATTTTGAGAGGGATTTGAAAAGTTTCAATGGGAATGGGAAGAATTGGGACAAAAATTGGAAAATTTTTAAGGGACTTTGAAAAAATTTCAACTGGAATTTTAGCCATTTTTTGACGTGAAATTGTAAACATGTGGACATGGATTTTGAAAATTCTAGAGAGAATTTTAAAAGCTTCAAGAGAATTTCAACAATTTTGAGAGGGACTTGAAAAGTTTCAATGGGAATGGGAAGAATTGGGACAAAAATTGGAAAATTTTTAAGGGACTTTGAAAAAATTTCACCTGGAATTTTAGCATTTTTTTTACGTGAAATTGTAAACATGTGGACATGGATTTTGAAAATTCTAGAGAGAATTTTAAAAGCTTCAAGAGAATTTCAACAATTTTGAGAGGGATTTGAAAAGTTTCAATGGGAATGGGAAGAATTGGGACAAAAATTGGAAAATTTTTAAGGGACTTTGAAAAAATTTCAACTGGAATTTTAGCCATTTTTTGACGTTAAATTGTAAACCTGTTGAAGTGGATTTTGAAAATTCTAGAGAGAATTTTAAAAGCTTCAAGAGAATTTCAACAATTTTGAGAGGGATTTGAAAAGTTTCAATGGGAATGGGAAGAATTGGGACAGAAATTGGAAAATTTTTAAGGGACTTTGAAAAAATTTCAACTGGAATTTTAGCCATTTTTTGACGTGAAATTGTAAATATGTTGAAGTGGATTTTGAAAATTCTAGAGAGAATTTTAAAAGCTTCAAGAGAATTTCAACAATTTTGAGAGGGATTTGAAAAGTTTCAATGGGAATGGGAAGAATTGGGACAAAAATTGGAAAATTTTTAAGGGACTTTGAAAAAATTTCAACTGGAATTTTAGCCATTTTTTTAAGTGAAATTGTAAACATGTGGCCATGGATTTTGAAAATTCTAGAGAGAATTTTAAAAGCTTCAACAGAATTTCTACAATTTTGAGAGGGATTTGAAAAGTTTCAATGGGAATGGGAAGAATTGGGACAAAAATTGGAAAATTATTAAGGGACTTTGAAAAAATTTCAACTGGAATTTTAGCCATTTTGTTACGTGAAATTGTAAACATTTTGAAGTGGATTTTGAAAATTCTAGAGAGAATTTTAAAAGCTTCAACAGAATTTCAACAGTTTTGAGAGGGATTTGAAAAGTTTCAATGGGAATGGGAAGAATTGGGACAAAAATTGGAAAATTTTTAAGGGACTTTGAAAAAATTTCAACTGGAATTTTAGCCATTTTTTGACGTGAAATTGTAAACATGTGGCCATGGATTTTGAAAATTCTAGAGAGAATTTTAAAAGCTTCAAGAGAATTTCAACAATTTTGAGAGGGATTTGAAAAGTTTCAATGGGAATGGGAAGAATTGGGACAAAAATTGGAAAATTTTTAAGGGACTTTGAAAAAATTTCAACTGGAATTTTAGCAATTTTTTTATGTGAAATTGTAAACATGTGGCCATGGATTTTGAAAATTCTAGAGAGAATTTTAAAAGCTTCAACAGAATTTCAACAATTTTGAGAGGGATTTGAAAAGTTTCAATGGGAATGGGAAGAATTGGGACAAAAATTGGAAAATTTTTAAGGGACTTTGAAAAAATTTCAACTGGAATTTTAGCCATTTTTTGACGTGAAATTGTAAACATTTTGAAGTGGATTTTGAAAATTCTAGAGAGAATTTTAAAAGCTTCAACAGAATTTCAACAGTTTTGAGAGGGATTTGAAAAGTTTCAATGGGAATGGGAAGAATTGGGACAAAAATTGGAAAATTTTTAAGGGACTTTGAAAAAATTTCAACTGGAATTTTAGCAATTTTTTTACGTGAAATTGTAAACATGTGGCCATGGATTTTGAAAATTCTAGAGAGAATTTTAAAAGCTTTAACAGAATTTTTACAATTTTGAGAGGGATTTGAAAAGTTTCAATGGGAATGGGAAGAATTGGGACAAAAATTGGAAAATTTTTAAGGGACTTTGAAAAAATTTCAACTGGAATTTTAGCCATTTTTTGACGTGAAATTGTAAACATGTGGCCATGGATTTTGAAAATTCTAGAGAGAATTTTAAAAGCTTCAACAGAATTTCTACAATTTGGAGAGGGATTTGAAAAGTTTCAATGGGAATGGGAAGAATTGGGACAAAAATTGAAAAATTTTTAAGGGACTTTGAAAAAATTTCAACTGGAATTTTAGCATTTTTGTTACCTTAAAGTTGTAAACATGTGGCCATGGATTTTGAAAATTCTAGAGAGAATTTTAAAAGCTTCAACAGAATTTCAACAATTTTGAGAGGGATTTGAAAAGTTTCAATGGGAATGGGAAGAATTGGGACAAAAATTGGAAAATTTTTAAGGGACTTTGAAAAAATTTCAACTGGAATTTTAGCCATTTTTTGATGTGAAATTGTAAACATGTGGACATGGATTTTGAAAATTCTAGAGAGAATTTTAAAAGCTTCAACAGAATTTCAACAATTTTGAGAGGGATTTGAAAAGTTTCAATGGGAATGGGAAGAATTGGGACAAAAATTGGAAAATTTTTAAGGGACTTTGAAAAAATTTCAACTGGAATTTTAGCAATTTTTTGACGTGAAATTGTAAACATATGGACATGGATTTTGAAAATTCTAGAGAGAATTTTAAAAGCTTCAACAGAATTTCAACAATTTTGAGAGGGATTTGAAAAGTTTCAATGGGAATGAGAAGAATTGGGACCAAAATTGGAAAATTTTTAAGGGACTTTGAAAAAATTTCAACTGGAATTTTAGCATTTTTTTATGTGAAATTGTAAACATGTGGCCATGGATTTTGAAAATTCTAGAGAGAATTTTAAAAGCTTCAAGAGAATTTCAACAATTTTGAGAGGGATTTGAAAAGTTTCAATGGGAATGGGAAGAATTGGGACAAAAATTGGAAAATTTTTAAGGGACTTTGAAAAAATTTCAACTGGAATTTTAGCCATTTTTTGACGTGAAATTGTAAACATGTGGCCATGGATTTTGAAAATTCTAGAGAGAATTTTAAAAGCTTCAACAGAATTTCAACAATTTTGAGAGGGATTTGAAAAGTTTCAATGGGAATGGGAAGAATTGGGACAAAAATTGGAAAATTTTGAAGGGACTTTGAAAAAATTTCAACTGGAATTTTAGCCATTTTTTTATGTGAAATTGTAAACATGTGGACATGGATTTTGAAAATTCTAGAGAGAATTTTAAAAGCTTCAACAGAATTTCAACAATTTTGAGAGGGATTTGAAAAGTTTCAATGGGAATGGGAAGAATTGGGACAAAAATTGGAAAATTTTTAAGGGACTTTGAAAAAATTTCAACTGGAATTTTAGCCATTTTTTGACGTGAAATTGTAAACATGTGGCCATGGATTTTGAAAATTCTAGAGAGAATTTTAAAAGCTTCAACAGAATTTCAACAATTTTGAGAGGGATTTGAAAAGTTTCAATGGGAATGGGAAGAATTGGGACAAAAATTGGAAAATTTTTAAGGGACTTTGAAAAAATTTCAACTGGAATTTTAGCCATTTTTTGACGTGAAATTGTAAACATGTGGACATGTATTTTGAAAATTCTAGAGAGAATTTTAAAAGCTTCAAGAGAATTTCTACAATTTTGAGAGGGATTTGAAAAGTTTCAATGGGAATGGGAAGAATTGGGACAAAAATTGGAAAATTTTTAAGGGACTTTGAAAAAATTTCAACTGGAATTTTAGCCATTTTTTGACGTGAAATTGTAAACATGTGGCCATGGATTTTGAAAATTCTAGAGAGAATTTTAAAAGCTTCAACAGAATTTCAACAATTTTGAGAGGGATTTGAAAAGTTTCAATGGGAATGGGAAGAATTGGGACAAAAATTGGAAAATTTTTAAGGGACTTTGAAAAAATTTCAACTGGAATTTTAGCCATTTTTTGACGTGAAATTGTAAACATGTGGACATGGATTTTGAAAATTCTAGAGAGAATTTTAAAAGCTTCAAGAGAATTTCTACAATTTTGAGAGGGATTTGAAAAGTTTCAATGGGAATGGGAAGAATTGGGACAAAAATTGGAAAATTTTGAAGGGACTTTGAAAAAATTTCAACTGGAATTTTAGCCATTTTTTGACGTGAAATTGTAAACATGTGGACATGGATTTTGAAAATTCTAGAGAGAATTTTAAAAGCTTCAAGAGAATTTCTACAATTTTGAGAGGGATTTGAAAAGTTTCAATGGGAATGGGAAGAATTGGGACAAAAATTGGAAAATTTTTAAGGGACTTTGAAAAAATTTCAACTGGAATTTTAGCAATTTTTTGACGTGAAATTGTAAACATGTTGAAGTGGATTTTGAAAATTCTAGAGAGAATTTTAAAAGCTTCAAGAGAATTTCAACAATTTTGAGAGGGATTTGAAAAGTTTCAATGGGAATGGGAAGAATTGGGACAAAAATTGGAAAATTTTTAAGGGACTTTGAAAAAATTTCAACTGGAATTTTAGCCATTTTTTGACGTGAAATTGTAAACATGTGGACATGGATTTTTGAAAATTCTAGAGAGAATTTTAAAAGCTTCAAGAGAATTTCAACAATTTTGAGAGGGATTTGAAAAGTTTCAATGGGAATGGGAAGAATTGGGACAAAAATTGGAAAATTTTTAAGGGACTTTGAAAAAATTTCAACTGGAATTTTAGCCATTTTTTGACGTGAAATTGTAAACATGTGGCCATGGATTTTGAAAATTCTAGAGAGAATTTTAAAAGCTTCAAGAGAATTTCAACAATTTTGAGAGGGATTTGAAAAGTTTCAATGGGAATGGGAAGAATTGGGACAAAAATTGGAAAATTTTTAAGGGACTTTGAAAAAATTTCAACTGGAATTTTAGCCATTTTTTGACGTGAAATTGTAAACATGTGGCCATGGATTTTGAAAATTCTAGAGAGAATTTTAAAAGCTTCAAGAGAATTTCAACAATTTTGAGAGGGATTTGAAAAGTTTCAATGGGAATGGGAAGAATTGGGACAAAAATTGGAAAATTTTTAAGGGACTTTGAAAAAATTTCAACTGGAATTTTAGCAATTTTTTTACGTGAAATTGTGAACATGTGGACATGGATTTTTGAAAATTCTAGAGAGAATTTTAAAAGCTTCAAGAGAATTTCAACAATTTTGAGAGGGATTTGAAAAGTTTCAATGGGAATGGGAAGAATTGGGACAAAAATTGGAAAATTTTTAAGGGACTTTGAAAAAATTTCAACTGGAATTTTAGCCATTTTTTGACGTGAAATTGTAAACATGTGGACATGGATTTTGAAAATTCTAGAGAGAATTTTAAAAGCTTCAACAGAATTTCAACAATTTTGAGAGGGATTTGAAAAGTTTCAATGGGAATGGGAAGAATTGGGACAAAAATTGGAAAATTTTTAAGGGACTTTGAAAAAATTTCAACTGGAATTTTAGCCATTTTTTGACGTGAAATTGTAAACATGTGGCCATGGATTTTGAAAATTCTAGAGAGAATTTTAAAAGCTTCAACAGAATTTCAACAATTTTGAGAGGGATTTGAAAAGTTTCAATGGGAATGGGAAGAATTGGGACAAAAATTGGAAAATTTTTAAGGAACTTTGAAAAATTTCAACTGGAATTTTAGCCATTTTTTTACGTGAAATTGTAAACATGTGGCCATGGATTTTGAAAATTCTAGAGAGAATTTTAAAAGCTTCAAGAGAATTTCAACAATTTTGAGAGGGATTTGAAAAGTTTCAATGGGAATGGGAAGAATTGGGACAAAAATTGGAAAATTTTTAAGGAACTTTGAAAAAATTTCAACTGGAATTTTAGCCATTTTTTTTATGTGAAATTGTAAACATGTGGCCATGGATTTTGAAAATTCTAGAGAGAATTTTAAAAGCTTCAAGAGAATTTCAACAATTTTGAGAGGGATTTGAAAAGTTTCAATGGGAATGGGAAGAATTGGGACAAAAATTGGAAAATTTTTAAGGGACTTTGAAAAAATTTCAACTGGAATTTTAGCCATTTTTTGACGTGAAATTGTAAACATGTGGCCATAGATTTTGAAAATTCTAGAGAGAATTTTAAAAGCTTCAACAGAATTTCAACAATTTTGAGAGGGATTTGAAAAGTTTCAATGGGAATGGGAAGAATTGGGACAAAAATTGGAAAATTTTTAAGGGACTTTGAAAAAATTTCAACTGGAATTTTAGCCATTTTTTTACGTGAAATTGTAAACATGTGGCCATGGATTTTGAAAATTCTAGAGAGAATTTTAAAAGCTTCAAGAGAATTTCAACAATTTTGAGAGGGATTTGAAAAGTTTCAATGGGAATGGGAAGAATTGGGACAAAAATTGGAAAATTTTTAAGGGACTTTGAAAAAATTTCAACTGGAATTTTAGCCATTTTTTTACGTGAAATTGTAAACATGTGGCCATGGATTTTGAAAATTCTAGAGAGAATTTTAAAAGCTTCAACAGAATTTCAACAATTTTGAGAGGGATTTGAAAAGTTTCAATGGGAATGGGAAGAATTGGGACAAAAATTGGAAAATTTTTAAGGGACTTTGAAAAAATTTCAACTGGAATTTTAGCCATTTTTTGACGTGAAATTGTAAACATGTGGCCATGGATTTTGAAAATTCTAGAGAGAATTTTAAAAGCTTCAACAGAATTTCTACAATTTTGAGAGGGATTTGAAAAGTTTCAATGGGAATGGGAAGAATTGGGACAAAAATTGGAAAATTTTTAAGGGACTTTGAAAAAATTTCACCTGGAATTTTAGCATTTTTTTTACGTGAAATTGTAAACATGTGGACATGGATTTTGAAAATTCTAGAGAGAATTTTAAAAGCTTCAACAGAATTTCAACAATTTTGAGAGGGATTTGAAAAGTTTCAATGGGAATGGGAAGAATTGGGACAAAAATTGGAAAATTTTTAAGGGACTTTGAAAAAATTTCAACTGGAATTTTAGCCATTTTTTGACGTGAAATTGTAAACATGTGGACATGGATTTTGAAAATTCTAGAGAGAATTTTAAAAGCTTCAACAGAATTTCAACAATTTTGAGAGGGACTTGAAAAGTTTCAATGGGAATGGGAAGAATTGGGACAAAAATTGGAAAATTTTTAAGGACTTTGAAAAAATTTCACCTGGAATTTTAGCATTTTTTTTACGTGAAATTGTAAACATGTGGACATGGATTTTGAAAATTCTAGAGAGAATTTTAAAAGCTTCAACAGAATTTCTACAATTTTGAGAGGGATTTGAAAAGTTTCAATGGGAATGGGAAGAATTGGGACAAAAATTGGAAAATTTTTAAGGGACTTTGAAAAAATTTCAACTGGAATTTTAGCCATTTTTTTATGTGAAATTGTAAACATGTGGCCATGGATTTTGAAAATTCTAGAGAGAATTTTAAAAGCTTCAAGAGAATTTCAACAATTTTGAGAGGGATTTGAAAAGTTTCAATGGGAATGGGAAGAATTGGGACAAAAATTGGAAAATTTTTAAGGGACTTTGAAAAAATTTCAACTGGAATTTTAGCCATTTTTTTATGTGAAATTGTAAACATGTGGACATGGATTTTGAAAATTCTAGAGAGAATTTTAAAAGCTTCAAGAGAATTTCAACAATTTTGAGAGGGATTTGAAAAGTTTCAATGGGAATGGGAAGAATTGGGACAAAAAATTGGAAAATTTTTAAGGGACTTTGAAAAAATTTCAACTGGAATTTTAGCCATTTTTTTAAGTGAAATTGTAAACATGTGGCCATGGATTTTGAAAATTCTAGAGAGAATTTTAAAAGCTTCAACAGAATTTCTACAATTTTGAGAGGGATTTGAAAAGTTTCAATGGGAATGGGAAGAATTGGGACAAAAATTGGAAAATTATTAAGGGACTTTGAAAAAATTTCAACTGGAATTTTAGCCATTTTGTTACGTGAAATTGTAAACATTTTGAAGTGGATTTTGAAAATTCTAGAGAGAATTTTAAAAGCTTCAACAGAATTTCAACAGTTTTGAGAGGGATTTGAAAAGTTTCAATGGGAATGGGAAGAATTGGGACAAAAATTGGAAAATTTTTAAGGGACTTTGAAAAAATTTCAACTGGAATTTTAGCCATTTTTTGACGTGAAATTGTAAACATTTTGAAGTGGATTTTGAAAATTCTAGAGAGAATTTTAAAAGCTTCAACAGAATTTCAACAGTTTTGAGAGGGATTTGAAAAGTTTCAATGGGAATGGGAAGAATTGGGACAAAAATTGGAAAATTTTTAAGGGACTTTGAAAAAATTTCAACTGGAATTTTAGCAATTTTTTTACGTGAAATTGTAAACATGTGGCCATGGATTTTGAAAATTCTAGAGAGAATTTTAAAAGCTTCAAGAGAATTTCAACAATTTTGAGAGGGATTTGAAAAGTTTCAATGGGAATGGGAAGAATTGGGACAAAAATTGGAAAATTTTTAAGGGACTTTGAAAAAATTTCAACTGGAATTTTAGCAATTTTTTTATGTGAAATTGTAAACATGTGGCCATGGATTTTGAAAATTCTAGAGAGAATTTTAAAAGCTTCAACAGAATTTCAACAATTTTGAGAGGGATTTGAAAAGTTTCAATGGGAATGGGAAGAATTGGGACAAAAATTGGAAAATTTTTAAGGGACTTTGAAAAAATTTCAACTGGAATTTTAGCAATTTTTTTACGTGAAATTGTGAACATGTGGACATGGATTTTGAAAATTCTAGAGAGAATTTTATTAAGCCTCAACAGAATTTCAACAATTTTGAGAGGGATTTGAAAAGTTTCAATGGGAATGGGAAGAATTGGGACAAAAATTGGAAAATTTTTAATGGACTTTGAAAAAATTTCAACTGGAATTTTAGCCATTTTTTTAAGTGAAATTGTAAACATGTGGCCATGGATTTTGAAAATTCTAGAGAGAATTTTAAAAGCTTCAACAGAATTTCTACAATTTTGAGAGGGATTTGAAAAGTTTCAATGGGAATGGGAAGAATTGGGACAAAAATTGGAAAATTATTAAGGGACTTTGAAAAAATTTCAACTGGAATTTTAGCCATTTTGTTACGTGAAATTGTAAACATTTTGAAGTGGATTTTGAAAATTCTAGAGAGAATTTTAAAAGCTTCAACAGAATTTCAACAGTTTTGAGAGGGATTTGAAAAGTTTCAATGGGAATGGGAAGAATTGGGACAAAAATTGGAAAATTTTTAAGGGACTTTGAAAAAATTTCAACTGGAATTTTAGCAATTTTTTTACGTGAAATTGTAAACATGTTGAAGTGGATTTTGAAAATTCTAGAGAGAATTTTAAAAGCTTCAAGAGAATTTCAACAATTTTGAGAGGGATTTGAAAAGTTTCAATGGGAATGGGAAGAATTGGGACAAAAATTGGAAAATTTTTAAGGGACTTTGAAAAAATTTCAACTGGAATTTTAGCCATTTTTTTAAGTGAAATTGTAAACATGTGGCCATGGATTTTGAAAATTCTAGAGAGAATTTTAAAAGCTTCAACAGAATTTCTACAATTTTGAGAGGGATTTGAAAAGTTTCAATGGGAATGGGAAGAATTGGGACAAAAATTGGAAAATTATTAAGGGACTTTGAAAAAATTTCAACTGGAATTTTAGCCATTTTTTTTACGTGAAATTGTAAACATGTGGACATGGATTTTGAAAATTCTAGAGAGAATTTTAAAAGCTTCAAGAGAATTTCAACAATTTTGAGAGGGATTTGAAAAGTTTCAATGGGAATGGGAAGAATTGGGACAAAAATTGGAAAATTTTTAAGGGACTTTGAAAAAATTTCAACTGGAATTTTAGCCATTTTTTTAAGTGAAATTGTAAACATGTGGCCATGGATTTTGAAAATTCTAGAGAGAATTTTAAAAGCTTCAACAGAATTTCTACAATTTTGAGAGGGATTTGAAAAGTTTCAATGGGAATGGGAAGAATTGGGACAAAAATTGGAAAATTATTAAGGGACTTTGAAAAAATTTCAACTGGAATTTTAGCAATTTTTTTACGTGAAATTGTGAACATGTGGACATGGATTTTTGAAAATTCTAGAGAGAATTTTAAAAGCTTCAACAGAATTTCAACAATTTTGAGAGGGATTTGAAAAGTTTCAATGGGAATGGGAAGAATTGGGACAAAAATTGGAAAATTTTTAAGGGACTTTGAAAAAATTTCAACTGGAATTTTAGCATTTTTTTGACGTGAAATTGTAAACATGTGGACACGGATTTTGAAAATTCTAGAGAGAATTTTAAAAGCTTCAACAGAATTTCTACAATTTTGAGAGGGATTTGAAAAGTTTCAATGGGAATGGGAAGAATTGGGACAAAAATTGGAAAATTTTTAAGGGACTTTGAAAAAATTTCAACTGGAATTTTAGCCATTTTTTTATGTGAAATTGTAAACATGTGGCCATGGATTTTGAAAATTCTAGAGAGAATTTTAAAAGCTTTAACAGAATTTCAACAATTTTGAGAGGGATTTGAAAAGTTTCAATGGGAATGGGAAGAATTGGGACAAAAATTGGAAAATTTTTAAGGGACTTTGAAAAAATTTCAACTGGAATTTTAGCCATTTTTTTTACGTGAAATTGTAAACATGTGGACATGGATTTTGAAAATTCTAGAGAGAATTTTAAAAGCTTCAAGAGAATTTCAACAATTTTGAGAGGGATTTGAAAAGTTTCAATGGGAATGGGAAGAATTGGGACAAAAATTGGAAAATTTTTAAGGGACTTTGAAAAAATTTCAACTGGAATTTTAGCCATTTTTTTAAGTGAAATTGTAAACATGTGGCCATGGATTTTGAAAATTCTAGAGAGAATTTTAAAAGCTTCAACAGAATTTCTACAATTTTGAGAGGGATTTGAAAAGTTTCAATGGGAATGGGAAGAATTGGGACAAAAATTGGAAAATTATTAAGGGACTTTGAAAAAATTTCAACTGGAATTTTAGCCATTTTGTTACGTGAAATTGTAAACATTTTGAAGTGGATTTTGAAAATTCTAGAGAGAATTTTAAAAGCTTCAACAGAATTTCAACAGTTTTGAGAGGGATTTGAAAAGTTTCAATGGGAATGGGAAGAATTGGGACAAAAATTGGAAAATTTTTAAGGGACTTTGAAAAAATTTCAACTGGAATTTTAGCCATTTTTTGACGTGAAATTGTAAACATTTTGAAGTGGATTTTGAAAATTCTAGAGAGAATTTTAAAAGCTTCAACAGAATTTCAACAGTTTTGAGAGGGATTTGAAAAGTTTCAATGGGAATGGGAAGAATTGGGACAAAAATTGGAAAATTTTTAAGGGACTTTGAAAAAATTTCAACTGGAATTTTAGCAATTTTTTTACGTGAAATTGTAAACATGTGGCCATGGATTTTGAAAATTCTAGAGAGAATTTTAAAAGCTTCAAGAGAATTTCAACAATTTTGAGAGGGATTTGAAAAGTTTCAATGGGAATGGGAAGAATTGGGACAAAAATTGGAAAATTTTTAAGGGACTTTGAAAAAATTTCAACTGGAATTTTAGCAATTTTTTTATGTGAAATTGTAAACATGTGGCCATGGATTTTGAAAATTCTAGAGAGAATTTTAAAAGCTTCAACAGAATTTCAACAATTTTGAGAGGGATTTGAAAAGTTTCAATGGGAATGGGAAGAATTGGGACAAAAATTGGAAAATTTTTAAGGGACTTTGAAAAAATTTCAACTGGAATTTTAGCAATTTTTTTACGTGAAATTGTGAACATGTGGACATGGATTTTGAAAATTCTAGAGAGAATTTTATTAAGCCTCAACAGAATTTCAACAATTTTGAGAGGGATTTGAAAAGTTTCAATGGGAATGGGAAGAATTGGGACAAAAATTGGAAAATTTTTAATGGACTTTGAAAAAATTTCAACTGGAATTTTAGCCATTTTTTTAAGTGAAATTGTAAACATGTGGCCATGGATTTTGAAAATTCTAGAGAGAATTTTAAAAGCTTCAACAGAATTTCTACAATTTTGAGAGGGATTTGAAAAGTTTCAATGGGAATGGGAAGAATTGGGACAAAAATTGGAAAATTATTAAGGGACTTTGAAAAAATTTCAACTGGAATTTTAGCCATTTTGTTACGTGAAATTGTAAACATTTTGAAGTGGATTTTGAAAATTCTAGAGAGAATTTTAAAAGCTTCAACAGAATTTCAACAGTTTTGAGAGGGATTTGAAAAGTTTCAATGGGAATGGGAAGAATTGGGACAAAAATTGGAAAATTTTTAAGGGACTTTGAAAAAATTTCAACTGGAATTTTAGCAATTTTTTTACGTGAAATTGTAAACATGTGGCCATGGATTTTGAAAATTCTAGAGAGAATTTTAAAAGCTTCAAGAGAATTTCAACAATTTTGAGAGGGATTTGAAAAGTTTCAATGGGAATGGGAAGAATTGGGACAAAAATTGGAAAATTTTTAAGGGACTTTGAAAAAATTTCAACTGGAATTTTAGCAATTTTTTTATGTGAAATTGTAAACATGTGGCCATGGATTTTGAAAATTCTAGAGAGAATTTTAAAAGCTTCAACAGAATTTCAACAATTTTGAGAGGGATTTGAAAAGTTTCAATGGGAATGGGAAGAATTGGGACAAAAATTGGAAAATTTTTAAGGGACTTTGAAAAAATTTCAACTGGAATTTTAGCCATTTTTTGACGTGAAATTGTGAACATGTGGACATGGATTTTGAAAATTCTAGAGAGAATTTTATTAAGCCTCAACAGAATTTCAACAATTTTGAGAGGGATTTGAAAAGTTTCAATGGGAATGGGAAGAATTGGGACAAAAATTGGAAAATTTTTAAGGGACTTTGAAAAAATTTCAACTGGAATTTTAGCCATTTTTTTAAGTGAAATTGTAAACATGTGGCCATGGATTTTGAAAATTCTAGAGAGAATTTTAAAAGCTTCAACAGAATTTCTACAATTTTGAGAGGGATTTGAAAAGTTTCAATGGGAATGGGAAGAATTGGGACAAAAATTGGAAAATTTTTAAGGGACTTTGAAAAAATTTCAACTGGAATTTTAGCAATTTTTTTACGTGAAATTGTGAACATGTGGACATGGATTTTGAAAATTCTAGAGAGAATTTTATTAAGCCTCAACAGAATTTCAACAATTTTGAGAGGGTTTTGAAAAGTTTCAATGGGAATGGGAAGAATTGGGACAAAAATTGGAAAATTTTTAAGGGACTTTGAAAAAATTTCAACTGGAATTTTAGCAATTTTTTTACGTGAAATTGTGAACATGTGGACATGGATTTTTGAAAATTCTAGAGAGAATTTTAAAAGCTTCAAGAGAATTTCAACAATTTTGAGAGGGATTTGAAAAGTTTCAATGGGAATGGGAAGAATTGGGACAAAAATTGGAAAATTTTTAAGGGACTTTGAAAAAATTTCAACTGGAATTTTAGCCATTTTTTGATGTGAAATTGTAAACATGTGGCCATGGATTTTGAAAATTCTAGAGAGAATTTTAAAAGCTTCAACAGAATTTCAACAATTTTGAGAGGGATTTGAAAAGTTTCAATGGGAATGGGAAGAATTGGGACAAAAATTGGAAAATTTTTAAGGGACTTTGAAAAAATTTCAACTGGAATTTTAGCCATTTTTTGACATGAAATTGTAAACATGTGGACATGGATTTTGAAAATTCTAGAGATAATTCCAAAAGCTTCAAGAGAATTTCAACAATTGATTTGAAAAGTTTCAATGGGAATGGGAAGAATTGGGACAAAAATTGGAAAATTTTTAAGGGACTTTGAAAAAATTTCAACTGGAATTTTAGCAATTTTTTTACGTGAAATTGTGAACATGTGGACATGGATTTTGAAAATTCTAGAGAGAATTTTATTAAGCCTCAACAGAATTTCAACAATTTTGAGAGGGATTTGAAAAGTTTCAATGGGAATGGGAAGAATTGGGACAAAAATTGGAAAATTTTTAAGGGACTTTGAAAAAATTTCAACTGGAATTTTAGCATTTTTTTTACGTGAAATTGTAAACATGTGGACATGGATTTTGAAAATTCTAGAGAGAATTTTAAAAGCTTCAACAGAATTTCTACAATTTTGAGAGGGATTTGAAAAGTTTCAATGGGAATGGGAAGAATTGGGACAAAAATTGGAAAATTTTTAAGGGACTTTGAAAAAATTTCAACTGGAATTTTAGCCATTTTTTGATGTGAAATTGTAAACATGTGGCCATGGATTTTGAAAATTCTAGAGAGAATTTTAAAAGCTTCAACAGAATTTCAACAATTTTGAGAGGGATTTGAAAAGTTTCAATGGGAATGGGAAGAATTGGGACAAAAATTGGAAAATTTTTAAGGGACTTTGAAAAAATTTCAACTGGAATTTTAGCCATTTTTTGACGTGAAATTGTAAACATGTGGACATGGATTTTGAAAATTCTAGAGAGAATTCCAAAAGCTTCAAGAGAATTTCAACAATTTTGAGAGGGATTTGAAAAGTTTCAATGGGAATGGGAAGAATTGGGACAAAAATTGGAAAATTTTTAAGGGACTTTGAAAAATTTCAACTGGAATTTTAGCAATTTTTTTACGTGAAAATGTGAACATGTGGACATGGATTTTTGAAAATTCTAGAGAGAATTTTAAAAGCTTCAACAGAATTTCAACAATTTTGAGAGGGATTTGAAAAGTTTCAATGGGAATGGGAAGAATTGGGACAAAAATTGGAAAATTTTTAAGGGACTTTGAAAAAATTTCAACTGGAATTTTAGCATTTTTTTGACGTGAAATTGTAAACATGTGGACACGGATTTTGAAAATTCTAGAGAGAATTTTAAAAGCTTCAACAGAATTTCTACAATTTTGAGAGGGATTTGAAAAGTTTCAATGGGAATGGGAAGAATTGGGACAAAAATTGGAAAATTTTTAAGGGACTTTGAAAAAATTTCAACTGGAATTTTAGCCATTTTTTTATGTGAAATTGTAAACATGTGGCCATGGATTTTGAAAATTCTAGAGAGAATTTTAAAAGCTTTAACAGAATTTCAACAATTTTGAGAGGGATTTGAAAAGTTTCAATGGGAATGGGAAGAATTGGGACAAAAATTGGAAAATTTTTAAGGGACTTTGAAAAAATTTCAACTGGAATTTTAGCCATTTTTTTTACGTGAAATTGTAAACATGTGGCCATGGATTTTGAAAATTCTAGAGAGAATTTTAAAAGCTTCAAGAGAATTTCAACAATTTTGAGAGGGATTTGAAAAGTTTCAATGGGAATGGGAAGAATTGGGACAAAAATTGGAAAATTTTTAAGGGACTTTGAAAAAATTTCAACTGGAATTTTAGCCATTTTTTTAAGTGAAATTGTAAACATGTGGCCATGGATTTTGAAAATTCTAGAGAGAATTTTAAAAGCTTCAACAGAATTTCTACAATTTTGAGAGGGATTTGAAAAGTTTCAATGGGAATGGGAAGAATTGGGACAAAAATTGGAAAATTATTAAGGGACTTTGAAAAATTTCAACTGGAATTTTAGCAATTTTTTTACGTGAAATTGTGAACATGTGGACATGGATTTTTGAAAATTCTAGAGAGAATTTTAAAAGCTTCAACAGAATTTCAACAATTTTGAGAGGGATTTGAAAAGTTTCAATGGGAATGGGAAGAATTGGGACAAAAATTGGAAAATTTTTAAGGGACTTTGAAAAAATTTCAACTGGAATTTTAGCATTTTTTTGACGTGAAATTGTAAACATGTGGACACGGATTTTGAAAATTCTAGAGAGAATTTTAAAAGCTTCAACAGAATTTCTACAATTTTGAGAGGGATTTGAAAAGTTTCAATGGGAATGGGAAGAATTGGGACAAAAATTGGAAAATTTTTAAGGGACTTTGAAAAAATTTCAACTGGAATTTTAGCCATTTTTTTATGTGAAATTGTAAACATGTGGCCATGGATTTTGAAAATTCTAGAGAGAATTTTAAAAGCTTCAAGAGAATTTCAACAATTTTGAGAGGGATTTGAAAAGTTTCAATGGGAATGGGAAGAATTGGGACAAAAATTGGAAAATTTTTAAGGGACTTTGAAAAAATTTCAACTGGAATTTTAGCCATTTTTTTTACGTGAAATTGTAAACATGTGGACATGGATTTTGAAAATTCTAGAGAGAATTTTAAAAGCTTCAAGAGAATTTCAACAATTTTGAGAGGGATTTGAAAAGTTTCAATGGGAATGGGAAGAATTGGGACAAAAATTGGAAAATTTTTAAGGGACTTTGAAAAAATTTCAACTGGAATTTTAGCCATTTTTTTAAGTGAAATTGTAAACATGTGGCCATGGATTTTGAAAATTCTAGAGAGAATTTTAAAAGCTTCAACAGAATTTCTACAATTTTGAGAGGGATTTGAAAAGTTTCAATGGGAATGGGAAGAATTGGGACAAAAATTGGAAAATTATTAAGGGACTTTGAAAAAATTTCAACTGGAATTTTAGCAATTTTTTTACGTGAAATTGTGAACATGTGGACATGGATTTTTGAAAATTCTAGAGAGAATTTTAAAAGCTTCAACAGAATTTCAACAATTTTGAGAGGGATTTGAAAAGTTTCAATGGGAATGGGAAGAATTGGGACAAAAATTGGAAAATTTTTAAGGGACTTTGAAAAAATTTCAACTGGAATTTTAGCATTTTTTTGACGTGAAATTGTAAACATGTGGACACGGATTTTGAAAATTCTAGAGAGAATTTTAAAAGCTTCAACAGAATTTCTACAATTTTGAGAGGGATTTGAAAAGTTTCAATGGGAATGGGAAGAATTGGGACAAAAATTGGAAAATTTTTAAGGGACTTTGAAAAAATTTCAACTGGAATTTTAGCCATTTTTTTATGTGAAATTGTAAACATGTGGCCATGGATTTTGAAAATTCTAGAGAGAATTTTAAAAGCTTTAACAGAATTTCAACAATTTTGAGAGGGATTTGAAAAGTTTCAATGGGAATGGGAAGAATTGGGACAAAAATTGGAAAATTTTTAAGGGACTTTGAAAAAATTTCAACTGGAATTTTAGCCATTTTTTTTACGTGAAATTGTAAACATGTGGACATGGATTTTGAAAATTCTAGAGAGAATTTTAAAAGCTTCAAGAGAATTTCAACAATTTTGAGAGGGATTTGAAAAGTTTCAATGGGAATGGGAAGAATTGGGACAAAAATTGGAAAATTTTTAAGGGACTTTGAAAAAATTTCAACTGGAATTTTAGCCATTTTTTTAAGTGAAATTGTAAACATGTGGCCATGGATTTTGAAAATTCTAGAGAGAATTTTAAAAGCTTCAACAGAATTTCTACAATTTTGAGAGGGATTTGAAAAGTTTCAATGGGAATGGGAAGAATTGGGACAAAAATTGGAAAATTATTAAGGGACTTTGAAAAAATTTCAACTGGAATTTTAGCAATTTTTTTACGTGAAATTGTGAACATGTGGACATGGATTTTTGAAAATTCTAGAGAGAATTTTAAAAGCTTCAACAGAATTTCTACAATTTTGAGAGGGATTTGAAAAGTTTCAATGGGAATGGGAAGAATTGGGACAAAAATTGGAAAATTTTTAAGGGACTTTGAAAAAATTTCAACTGGAATTTTAGCCATTTTTTGACGTGAAATTGTAAACATGTGGACATGGATTTTGAAAATTCTAGAGAGAATTTTAAAAGCTTCAACAGAATTTCAACAATTTTGAGAGGGATTTGAAAAGTTTCAATGGGAATGGGAAGAATTGGGACAAAAATTGGAAAATTTTTAAGGGACTTTGAAAAAATTTCAACTGGAATTTTAGCCATTTTTTGACGTGAAATTGTAAACATGTGGCCATGGATTTTGAAAATTCTAGAGAGAATTTTAAAAGCTTCAAGAGAATTTCAACAATTTTGAGAGGGATTTGAAAAGTTTCAATGGGAATGGGAAGAATTGGGACAAAAATTGGAAAATTTTTAAGGGACTTTGAAAAAATTTCAACTGGAATTTTAGCCATTTTTTTGACGTGAAATTGTAAACATGTGGACACGGATTTTGAAAATTCTAGAGAGAATTTTAAAAGCTTCAACAGAATTTCTACAATTTTGAGAGGGATTTGAAAAGTTTCAATGGGAATGGGAAGAATTGGGACAAAAATTGGAAAATTTTTAAGGGACTTTGAAAAAATTTCAACTGGAATTTTAGCCATTTTTTGACATGAAATTGTAAACATGTGGACATGGATTTTGAAAATTCTAGAGAGAATTTTTAAAGCTTCAACAGAATTTCAACAATTTGGAGAGGGATTTGAAAAGTTTCAATGGGAATGGGAAGAATTGGGACAAAAATTGGAAAATTTTTAAGGGACTTTGAAAAAATTTCAACTGGAATTTTAGCCATTTTTTTTACGTGAAATTGTAAACATGTGGCCATGGATTTTGAAAATTCTAGAGAGAATTTTAAAAGCTTCAAGAGAATTTCAACAATTTTGAGAGGGATTTGAAAAGTTTCAATGGGAATGGGAAGAATTGGGACAAAAATTGGAAAATTTTTAAGGGACTTTGAAAAAATTTCAACTGGAATTTTAGCCATTTTTTTGACGTGAAATTGTAAACATGTGGACACGGATTTTGAAAATTCTAGAGAGAATTTTAAAAGCTTCAACAGAATTTCTACAATTTTGAGAGGGATTTGAAAAGTTTCAATGGGAATGGGAAGAATTGGGACAAAAATTGGAAAATTTTTAAGGGACTTTGAAAAAATTTCAACTGGAATTTTAGCCATTTTTTTATGTGAAATTGTAAACATGTGGACATGGATTTTGAAAATTCTAGAGAGAATTTTAAAAGCTTTAACAGAATTTCAACAATTTTGAGAGGGATTTGAAAAGTTTCAATGGGAATGGGAAGAATTGGGACAAAAATTGGAAAATTTTTAAGGGACTTTGAAAAAATTTCAACTGGAATTTTAGCCATTTTTTGACATGAAATTGTAAACATGTGGACATGGATTTTGAAAATTCTAGAGAGAATTTTAAAAGCTTCAACAGAATTTCAACAATTTTGAGAGGGATTTGAAAAGTTTCAATGGGAATGGGAAGAATTGGGACAAAAATTGGAAAATTTTTAAGGGACTTTGAAAAAATTTCAACTGGAATTTTAGCCATTTTTTTAAGTGAAATTGTAAACATGTGGCCATGGATTTTGAAAATTCTAGAGAGAATTTTAAAAGCTTCAACAGAATTTCTACAATTTTGAGAGGGATTTGAAAAGTTTCAATGGGAATGGGAAGAATTGGGACAAAAATTGGAAAATTTTTAAGGGACTTTGAAAAAATTTCAACTGGAATTTTAGCCATTTTTTTACGTGAAATTGTGAACATGTGGACATGGATTTTTGAAAATTCTAGAGAGAATTTTAAAAGCTTCAACAGAATTTCAACAATTTGGAGAGGGATTTGAAAAGTTTCAATGGGAATGGGAAGAATTGGGACAAAAATTGGAAAATTTTTAAGGGACTTTGAAAAAATTTCAACTGGAATTTTAGCCATTTTTTTTACGTGAAATTGTAAACATGTGGACATGGATTTTGAAAATTCTAGAGAGAATTTTAAAAGCTTCAAGAGAATTTCAACAATTTTGAGAGGGATTTGAAAAGTTTCAATGGGAATGGGAAGAATTGGGACAAAAATTGGAAAATTTTTCAGGGACTTTGAAAAAATTTCAACTGGAATTTTAGCCATTTTTTGATGTGAAATTGTAAACATGTTGAAGTGGATTTTGAAAATTCTAGAGAGAATTTTAAAAGCTTCAACAGAATTTCAACAATTTTGAGAGGGATTTGAAAAGTTTCAATGGGAATGGGAAGAATTGGGACAAAAATTGGAAAATTTTTCAGGGACTTTGAAAAAATTTCAACTGGAATTTTAGCCATTTTTTGACATGAAATTGTAAACATGTGGACATGGATTTTGAAAATTCTAGAGATAATTCCAAAAGCTTCAAGAGAATTTCAACAATTTTGAGAGGGATTTGAAAAGTTTCAATGGGAATGGGAAGAATTGGGACAAAAATTGGAAAATTTTTAAGGGACTTTGAAAAAATTTCAACTGTAATTTTCGCATTTTTTTTACGTGAAATTGTAAACATGTGGCCATGGATTTTGAAAATTCTAGAGAGAATTTTAAAAGCTTCAAGAGAATTTCAACAATTTTGAGAGGGATTTGAAAAGTTTCAATGGGAATGGGAAGAATTGGGACAAAAATTGGAAAATTTTTAAGGGACTTTGAAAAAATTTCAACTGGAATTTTAGCCATTTTTTTATGTGAAATTGTAAACATGTGGCCATGGATTTTGAAAATTCTAGAGAGAATTTTAAAAGCTTCAAGAGAATTTCAACAATTTGGAGAGGGATTTGAAAAGTTTCAATGGGAATGGGAAGAATTGGGACAAAAATTGGAAAATTTTTAAGGGACTTTGAAAAAATTTCAACTGGAATTTTAGCCATTTTTTTTACGTGAAATTGTAAACATGTGGACATGGATTTTGAAAATTCTAGAGAGAATTTTAAAAGCTTCAAGAGAATTTCAACAATTTTGAGAGGGATTTGAAAAGTTTCAATGGGAATGGGAAGAATTGGGACAAAAATTGGAAAATTTTTAAGGGACTTTGAAAAAATTTCAACTGGAATTTTAGCCATTTTTTTAAGTGAAATTGTAAACATGTGGCCATGGATTTTGAAAATTCTAGAGAGAATTTTAAAAGCTTCAACAGAATTTCTACAATTTTGAGAGGGATTTGAAAAGTTTCAATGGGAATGGGAAGAATTGGGACAAAAATTGGAAAATTATTAAGGGACTTTGAAAAAATTTCAACTGGAATTTTAGCCATTTTTTTACGTGAAATTGTGAACATGTGGACATGGATTTTTGAAAATTCTAGAGAGAATTTTAAAAGCTTCAACAGAATTTCAACAATTTTGAGAGGGATTTGAAAAGTTTCAATGGGAATGGGAAGAATTGGGACAAAAATTGGAAAATTTTTAAGGGACTTTGAAAAAATTTCAACTGGAATTTTAGCATTTTTTTGACGTGAAATTGTAAACATGTGGACACGGATTTTGAAAATTCTAGAGAGAATTTTAAAAGCTTCAACAGAATTTCTACAATTTTGAGAGGGATTTGAAAAGTTTCAATGGGAATGGGAAGAATTGGGACAAAAATTGGAAAATTTTTAAGGGACTTTGAAAAAATTTCAACTGGAATTTTAGCCATTTTTTGACGTGAAATTGTAAACATGTGGACATGGATTTTTAAAATTCTAGAGAGAATTTTAAAAGCTTCAACAGAATTTCAACAATTTTGAGAGGGATTTGAAAAGTTTCAATGGGAATGGGAAGAATTGGGACAAAAATTGGAAAATTTTTAAGGGACTTTGAAAAAATTTCAACTGGAATTTTAGCCATTTTTTGACGTGAAATTGTAAACATGTGGCCATGGATTTTGAAAATTCTAGAGAGAATTTTAAAAGCTTCAAGAGAATTTCAACAATTTTGAGAGGGATTTGAAAAGTTTCAATGGGAATGGGAAGAATTGGGACAAAAATTGGAAAATTTTTAAGGGACTTTGAAAAAATTTCAACTGGAATTTTAGCCATTTTTTTGACGTGAAATTGTAAACATGTGGACACGGATTTTGAAAATTCTAGAGAGAATTTTAAAAGCTTCAACAGAATTTCTACAATTTTGAGAGGGATTTGAAAAGTTTCAATGGGAATGGGAAGAATTGGGACAAAAATTGGAAAATTTTTAAGGGACTTTGAAAAAATTTCAACTGGAATTTTAGCCATTTTTTTATGTGAAATTGTAAACATGTGGACATGGATTTTGAAAATTCTAGAGAGAATTTTAAAAGCTTTAACAGAATTTCAACAATTTTGAGAGGGATTTGAAAAGTTTCAATGGGAATGGGAAGAATTGGGACAAAAATTGGAAAATTTTTAAGGGACTTTGAAAAAATTTCAACTGGAATTTTAGCCATTTTTTTATGTGAAATTGTAAACATGTGGCCATGGATTTTGAAAATTCTAGAGAGAATTTTAAAAGCTTCAACAGAATTTCAACAATTTTGAGAGGGATTTGAAAAGTTTCAATGGGAATGGGAAGAATTGGGACAAAAATTGGAAAATTTTTAAGGGACTTTGAAAAAATTTCAACTGGAATTTTAGCCATTTTTTGATGTGAAATTGTAAACATGTTGAAGTGGATTTTGAAAATTCTAGAGAGAATTTTAAAAGCTTCAACAGAATTTCAACAATTTTGAGAGGGATTTGAAAAGTTTCAATGGGAATGGGAAGAATTGGGACAAAAATTGGAAAATTTTTCAGGGACTTTGAAAAAATTTCAACTGGAATTTTAGCCATTTTTTGACATGAAATTGTAAACATGTGGACATGGATTTTGAAAATTCTAGAGATAATTCCAAAAGCTTCAAGAGAATTTCAACAATTTTGAGAGGGATTTGAAAAGTTTCAATGGGAATGGGAAGAATTGGGACAAAAATTGGAAAATTTTTAAGGGACTTTGAAAAAATTTCAACTGGAATTTTCGCATTTTTTTTACGTGAAATTGTAAACATGTGGCCATGGATTTTGAAAATTCTAGAGAGAATTTTAAAAGCTTCAAGAGAATTTCAACAATTTTGAGAGGGATTTGAAAAGTTTCAATGGGAATGGGAAGAATTGGGACAAAAATTGGAAAATTTTTAAGGGACTTTGAAAAAATTTCAACTGGAATTTTAGCCATTTTTTTATGTGAAATTGTAAACATGTGGCCATGGATTTTGAAAATTCTAGAGAGAATTTTAAAAGCTCCAAGAGAATTTCAACAATTTGGAGAGGGATTTGAAAAGTTTCAATGGGAATGGGAAGAATTGGGACAAAAATTGGAAAATTTTTAAGGGACTTTGAAAAAATTTCAACTGGAATTTTAGCCATTTTTTTTACGTGAAATTGTAAACATGTGGACATGGATTTTGAAAATTCTAGAGAGAATTTTAAAAGCTTCAACAGAATTTCAACAATTTTGAGAGGGATTTGAAAAGTTTCAATGGGAATGGGAAGAATTGGGACAAAAATTGGAAAATTTTTAAGGGACTTTGAAAAAATTTCAACTGGAATTTTAGCCATTTTTTTAAGTGAAATTGTAAACATGTGGCCATGGATTTTGAAAATTCTAGAGAGAATTTTAAAAGCTTCAACAGAATTTCTACAATTTTGAGAGGGATTTGAAAAGTTTCAATGGGAATGGGAAGAATTGGGACAAAAATTGGAAAATTATTAAGGGACTTTGAAAAAATTTCAACTGGAATTTTAGCCATTTTTTTACGTGAAATTGTGAACATGTGGACATGGATTTTTGAAAATTCTAGAGAGAATTTTAAAAGCTTCAACAGAATTTCAACAATTTTGAGAGGGATTTGAAAAGTTTCAATGGGAATGGGAAGAATTGGGACAAAAATTGGAAAATTTTTAAGGGACTTTGAAAAAATTTCAACTGGAATTTTAGCATTTTTTTGACGTGAAATTGTAAACATGTGGACACGGATTTTGAAAATTCTAGAGAGAATTTTAAAAGCTTCAACAGAATTTCTACAATTTTGAGAGGGATTTGAAAAGTTTCAATGGGAATGGGAAGAATTGGGACAAAAATTGGAAAATTTTTAAGGGACTTTGAAAAAATTTCAACTGGAATTTTAGCCATTTTTTTATGTGAAATTGTAAACATGTGGCCATGGATTTTGAAAATTCTAGAGAGAATTTTAAAAGCTTCAACAGAATTTCAACAATTTTGAGAGGGATTTGAAAAGTTTCAATGGGAATGGGAAGAATTGGGACAAAAATTGGAAAATTTTTAAGGGACTTTGAAAAAATTTCAACTGGAATTTTAGCCATTTTTTGACATGAAATTGTAAACATGTGGCCATGGATTTTGAAAATTCTAGAGAGAATTTTAAAAGCTTCAAGAGAATTTCAACAATTTGGAGAGGGATTTGAAAAGTTTCAATGGGAATGGGAAGAATTGGGACAAAAATTGGAAAATTTTTAAGGGACTTTGAAAAAATTTCAACTGGAATTTTAGCCATTTTTTGACGTGAAATTGTAAACATGTGGACATGGATTTTGAAAATTCTAGAGAGAATTTTAAAAGCTTCAAGAGAATTTCAACAATTTTGAGAGGGATTTGAAAAGTTTCAATGGGAATGGGAAGAATTGGGACAAAAATTGGAAAATTTTTAAGGGACTTTGAAAAAATTTCAACTGGAATTTTAGCCATTTTTTTAAGTGAAATTGTAAACATGTGGCCATGGATTTTGAAAATTCTAGAGAGAATTTTAAAAGCTTCAACAGAATTTCTACAATTTTGAGAGGGATTTGAAAAGTTTCAATGGGAATGGGAAGAATTGGGACAAAAATTGGAAAATTATTAAGGGACTTTGAAAAAATTTCAACTGGAATTTTAGCCATTTTGTTACGTGAAATTGTAAACATTTTGAAGTGGATTTTGAAAATTCTAGAGAGAATTTTAAAAGCTTCAACAGAATTTCAACAATTTTGAGAGGGATTTGAAAAGTTTCAATGGGAATGGGAAGAATTGGGACAAAAATTGGAAAATTTTTAAGGGACTTTGAAAAAATTTCAACTGGAATTTTAGCAATTTTTTGACGTCAAATTGTAAACATGTTGAAGTGGATTTTGAAAATTCTAGAGAGAATTTTAAAAGCTTCAAGAGAATTTCAACAATTTTGAGAGGGATTTGAAAAGTTTCAATGGGAATGGGAAGAATTGGGACAAAAATTGGAAAATTTTTAAGGGACTTTGAAAAAATTTCAACTGGAATTTTAGCCATTTTTTGACGTGAAATTGTAAACATGTTGAAGTGGATTTTGAAAATTCTAGAGAGAATTTTAAAAGCTTCAAGAGAATTTCAACAATTTTGAGAGGGATTTGAAAAGTTTCAATGGGAATGGGAAGAATTGGGACAAAAATTGGAAAATTTTTAAGGGACTTTGAAAAAATTTCAACTGGAATTTTAGCATTTTTTTGACGTGAAATTGTAAACATGTGGACACGGATTTTGAAAATTCTAGAGAGAATTTTAAAAGCTTCAACAGAATTTCTACAATTTTGAGAGGGATTTGAAAAGTTTCAATGGGAATGGGAAGAATTGGGACAAAAATTGGAAAATTTTTAAGGGACTTTGAAAAAATTTCAACTGGAATTTTAGCCATTTTTTGACGTGAAATTGTAAACATGTGGACATGGATTTTTAAAATTCTAGAGAGAATTTTAAAAGCTTCAACAGAATTTCAACAATTTTGAGAGGGATTTGAAAAGTTTCAATGGGAATGGGAAGAATTGGGACAAAAATTGGAAAATTTTTAAGGGACTTTGAAAAAATTTCAACTGGAATTTTAGCCATTTTTTGACGTGAAATTGTAAACATGTGGCCATGGATTTTGAAAATTCTAGAGAGAATTTTAAAAGCTTCAAGAGAATTTCAACAATTTTGAGAGGGATTTGAAAAGTTTCAATGGGAATGGGAAGAATTGGGACAAAAATTGGAAAATTTTTAAGGGACTTTGAAAAAATTTCAACTGGAATTTTAGCCATTTTTTTGACGTGAAATTGTAAACATGTGGACACGGATTTTGAAAATTCTAGAGAGAATTTTAAAAGCTTCAACAGAATTTCTACAATTTTGAGAGGGATTTGAAAAGTTTCAATGGGAATGGGAAGAATTGGGACAAAAATTGGAAAATTTTTAAGGGACTTTGAAAAAATTTCAACTGGAATTTTAGCCATTTTTTTATGTGAAATTGTAAACATGTGGACATGGATTTTGAAAATTCTAGAGAGAATTTTAAAAGCTTCAACAGAATTTCTACAATTTTGAGAGGGATTTGAAAAGTTTCAATGGGAATGGGAAGAATTGGGACAAAAATTGGAAAATTATTAAGGGACTTTGAAAAAATTTCAACTGGAATTTTAGCCATTTTTTTATGTGAAATTGTAAACATGTGGCCATGGATTTTGAAAATTCTAGAGAGAATTTTAAAAGCTTCAACAGAATTTCAACAATTTTGAGAGGGATTTGAAAAGTTTCAATGGGAATGGGAAGAATTGGGACAAAAATTGGAAAATTTTTAAGGGACTTTGAAAAAATTTCAACTGGAATTTTAGCCATTTTTTTTACGTGAAATTGTAAACATGTGGACATGGATTTTGAAAATTCTAGAGAGAATTTTAAAAGCTTCAAGAGAATTTCAACAATTTTGAGAGGGATTTGAAAAGTTTCAATGGGAATGGGAAGAATTGGGACAAAAATTGGAAAATTTTTAAGGGACTTTGAAAAAATTTCAACTGGAATTTTAGCCATTTTTTGATGTGAAATTGTAAACATGTTGAAGTGGATTTTGAAAATTCTAGAGAGAATTTTAAAAGCTTCAACAGAATTTCAACAATTTTGAGAGGGATTTGAAAAGTTTCAATGGGAATGGGAAGAATTGGGACAAAAATTGGAAAATTTTTCAGGGACTTTGAAAAAATTTCAACTGGAATTTTAGCCATTTTTTGACATGAAATTGTAAACATGTGGACATGGATTTTGAAAATTCTAGAGATAATTCCAAAAGCTTCAAGAGAATTTCAACAATTTTGAGAGGGATTTGAAAAGTTTCAATGGGAATGGGAAGAATTGGGACAAAAATTGGAAAATTTTTAAGGGACTTTGAAAAAATTTCAACTGGAATTTTCGCATTTTTTTTACGTGAAATTGTAAACATGTGGCCATGGATTTTGAAAATTCTAGAGAGAATTTTAAAAGCTTCAAGAGAATTTCAACAATTTTGAGAGGGATTTGAAAAGTTTCAATGGGAATGGGAAGAATTGGGACAAAAATTGGAAAATTTTTAAGGGACTTTGAAAAAATTTCAACTGGAATTTTAGCCATTTTTTTATGTGAAATTGTAAACATGTGGCCATGGATTTTGAAAATTCTAGAGAGAATTTTAAAAGCTCCAAGAGAATTTCAACAATTTGGAGAGGGATTTGAAAAGTTTCAATGGGAATGGGAAGAATTGGGACAAAAATTGGAAAATTTTTAAGGGACTTTGAAAAAATTTCAACTGGAATTTTAGCCATTTTTTTTACGTGAAATTGTAAACATGTGGACATGGATTTTGAAAATTCTAGAGAGAATTTTAAAAGCTTCAACAGAATTTCAACAATTTTGAGAGGGATTTGAAAAGTTTCAATGGGAATGGGAAGAATTGGGACAAAAATTGGAAAATTTTTAAGGGACTTTGAAAAAATTTCAACTGGAATTTTAGCCATTTTTTTAAGTGAAATTGTAAACATGTGGCCATGGATTTTGAAAATTCTAGAGAGAATTTTAAAAGCTTCAACAGAATTTCTACAATTTTGAGAGGGATTTGAAAAGTTTCAATGGGAATGGGAAGAATTGGGACAAAAATTGGAAAATTATTAAGGGACTTTGAAAAAATTTCAACTGGAATTTTAGCCATTTTTTTACGTGAAATTGTGAACATGTGGACATGGATTTTTGAAAATTCTAGAGAGAATTTTAAAAGCTTCAACAGAATTTCAACAATTTTGAGAGGGATTTGAAAAGTTTCAATGGGAATGGGAAGAATTGGGACAAAAATTGGAAAATTTTTAAGGGACTTTGAAAAAATTTCAACTGGAATTTTAGCATTTTTTTGACGTGAAATTGTAAACATGTGGACACGGATTTTGAAAATTCTAGAGAGAATTTTAAAAGCTTCAACAGAATTTCTACAATTTTGAGAGGGATTTGAAAAGTTTCAATGGGAATGGGAAGAATTGGGACAAAAATTGGAAAATTTTTAAGGGACTTTGAAAAAATTTCAACTGGAATTTTAGCCATTTTTTTATGTGAAATTGTAAACATGTGGCCATGGATTTTGAAAATTCTAGAGAGAATTTTAAAAGCTTCAACAGAATTTCAACAATTTTGAGAGGGATTTGAAAAGTTTCAATGGGAATGGGAAGAATTGGGACAAAAATTGGAAAATTTTTAAGGGACTTTGAAAAAATTTCAACTGGAATTTTAGCCATTTTTTGACATGAAATTGTAAACATGTGGCCATGGATTTTGAAAATTCTAGAGAGAATTTTAAAAGCTTCAAGAGAATTTCAACAATTTGGAGAGGGATTTGAAAAGTTTCAATGGGAATGGGAAGAATTGGGACAAAAATTGGAAAATTTTTAAGGGACTTTGAAAAAATTTCAACTGGAATTTTAGCCATTTTTTGACGTGAAATTGTAAACATGTGGACATGGATTTTGAAAATTCTAGAGAGAATTTTAAAAGCTTCAAGAGAATTTCAACAATTTTGAGAGGGATTTGAAAAGTTTCAATGGGAATGGGAAGAATTGGGACAAAAATTGGAAAATTTTTAAGGGACTTTGAAAAAATTTCAACTGGAATTTTAGCCATTTTTTTAAGTGAAATTGTAAACATGTGGCCATGGATTTTGAAAATTCTAGAGAGAATTTTAAAAGCTTCAACAGAATTTCTACAATTTTGAGAGGGATTTGAAAAGTTTCAATGGGAATGGGAAGAATTGGGACAAAAATTGGAAAATTATTAAGGGACTTTGAAAAAATTTCAACTGGAATTTTAGCCATTTTGTTACGTGAAATTGTAAACATTTTGAAGTGGATTTTGAAAATTCTAGAGAGAATTTTAAAAGCTTCAACAGAATTTCAACAATTTTGAGAGGGATTTGAAAAGTTTCAATGGGAATGGGAAGAATTGGGACAAAAATTGGAAAATTTTTAAGGGACTTTGAAAAAATTTCAACTGGAATTTTAGCAATTTTTTGACGTCAAATTGTAAACATGTTGAAGTGGATTTTGAAAATTCTAGAGAGAATTTTAAAAGCTTCAAGAGAATTTCAACAATTTTGAGAGGGATTTGAAAAGTTTCAATGGGAATGGGAAGAATTGGGACAAAAATTGGAAAATTTTTAAGGGACTTTGAAAAAATTTCAACTGGAATTTTAGCCATTTTTTGACGTGAAATTGTAAACATGTTGAAGTGGATTTTGAAAATTCTAGAGAGAATTTTAAAAGCTTCAAGAGAATTTCAACAATTTGGAGAGGGATTTGAAAAGTTTCAATGGGAATGGGAAGAATTGGGACAAAAATTGGAAAATTTTTAAGGGACTTTGAAAAAATTTCAACTGGAATTTTAGCCATTTTTTGACGTGAAATTGTAAACATGTTGAAGTGGATTTGAAAATTCTAGAGAGAATTTTAAAAGCTTCAACAGAATTTCAACCATTTTGAGAGGGATTTGAAAAGTTTCAATGGGAATGGGAAGAATTGGGACAAAAATTGGAAAATTTTTAAGGGACTTTGAAAAAATTTCAACTGGAATTTTAGCATTTTTTTTACGTGAAATTGTAAACATGTGGACACGGATTTTGAAAATTCTAGAGAGAATTTTAAAAGCTTCAACAGAATTTCTACAATTTTGAGAGGGATTTGAAAAGTTTCAATGGGAATGGGAAGAATTGGGACAAAAATTGGAAAATTTTTAAGGGACTTTGAAAAAATTTCAACTGGAATTTTAGCCATTTTTTGACGTGAAATTGTAAACATGTGGACATGGATTTTTAAAATTCTAGAGAGAATTTTAAAAGCTTCAACAGAATTTCAACAATTTTGAGAGGGATTTGAAAAGTTTCAATGGGAATGGGAAGAATTGGGACAAAAATTGGAAAATTTTTAAGGGACTTTGAAAAAATTTCAACTGGAATTTTAGCCATTTTTTTAAGTGAAATTGTAAACATGTGGCCATGGATTTTGAAAATTCTAGAGAGAATTTTAAAAGCTTCAAGAGAATTTCAACAATTTTGAGAGGGATTTGAAAAGTTTCAATGGGAATGGGAAGAATTGGGACAAAAATTGGAAAATTTTTAAGGGACTTTGAAAAAATTTCAACCGGAATTTTAGCCATTTTTTGACGTGAAATTGTAAACATGTGGCCATGGATTTTGAAAATTCTAGAGAGAATTTTAAAAGCTTCAACAGAATTTCTACAATTTTGAGAGGGATTTGAAAAGTTTCAATGGGAATGGGAAGAATTGGGACAAAAATTGGAAAATTTTTAAGGGACTTTGAAAAAATTTCAACTGGAATTTTAGCCATTTTGTTACGTGAAATTGTAAACATTTTGAAGTGGATTTTGAAAATTCTAGAGAGAATTTTAAAAGCTTCAACAGAATTTCAACAGTTTTGAGAGGGATTTGAAAAGTTTCAATGGGAATGGGAAGAATTGGGACAAAAATTGGAAAATTTTTAAGGGACTTTGAAAAAATTTCAACTGGAATTTTAGCCATTTTTTGACGTGAAATTGTAAACATGTGGACATGGATTTTGAAAATTCTAGAGAGAATTTTAAAAGCTTCAACAGAATTTCAACAATTTTGAGAGGGATTTGAAAAGTTTCAATGGGAATGGGAAGAATTGGGACAAAAATTGGAAAATTTTTAAGGGACTTTGAAAAAATTTCAACTGGAATTTTAGCCATTTTTTGACGTGAAATTGTAAACATGTTGAAGTGGATTTTGAAAATTCTAGAGAGAATTTTAAAAGCTTCAACAGAATTTCAACAATTTTGAGAGGGATTTGAAAAGTTTCAATGGGAATGGGAAGAATTGGGACAAAAATTGGAAAATTTTTAAGGGACTTTGAAAAAATTTCAACTGGAATTTTAGCCATTTATTGACGTGAAATTGTAAACATGTGGACATGGATTTTGAAAATTCTAGAGATAATTCCAAAAGCTTCAAGAGAATTTCAACAATTTTGAGAGGGATTTGAAAAGTTTCAATGGGAATGGGAAGAATTGGGACAAAAATTGGAAAATTTTTAAGGGACTTTGAAAAAATTTCAACTGGAATTTTAGCAATTTTTTTACGTGAAATTGTGAACATGTGGACATGGATTTTGAAAATTCTAGAGAGAATTTTATTAAGCCTCAACAGAATTTCAACAATTTTGAGAGGGATTTGAAAAGTTTTAATGGGAATGGGAAGAATTGGGACAAAAATTGGAAAATTTTTAAGGGACTTGGAAAAAATTTCAACTGGAATATTAGAAATATTTGACGTGAAATTGTAAACATGTTGAAGTGGATTTTGAAAATTCTAGAGAGAATTTTAAAAGCTTCAACAGAATTTCAACAATTTTGAGAGGGATTTGAAAAGTTTCAATGGGAATGGGAAGAATTGGGACAAAAATTGGAAAATTTTTAAGGGACTTTGAAAAAATTTCAACTGGAATTTTAGCCATTTTTTTAAGTGAAATTGTAAACATGTGGCCATGGATTTTGAAAATTCTAGAGAGAATTTTAAAAGCTTCAAGAGAATTTCAACAATTTTGAGAGGGATTTGAAAAGTTTCAATGGGAATGGGAAGAATTGGGACAAAAATTGGAAAATTTTTAAGGGACTTTGAAAAAATTTCAACCGGAATTTTAGCCATTTTTTGACGTGAAATTGTAAACATGTGGCCATGGATTTTGAAAATTCTAGAGAGAATTTTAAAAGCTTCAACAGAATTTCTACAATTTTGAGAGGGATTTGAAAAGTTTCAATGGGAATGGGAAGAATTGGGACAAAAATTGGAAAATTTTTAAGGGACTTTGAAAAAATTTCAACTGGAATTTTAGCCATTTTGTTACGTGAAATTGTAAACATTTTGAAGTGGATTTTGAAAATTCTAGAGAGAATTTTAAAAGCTTCAACAGAATTTCAACAGTTTTGAGAGGGATTTGAAAAGTTTCAATGGGAATGGGAAGAATTGGGACAAAAATTGGAAAATTTTTAAGGGACTTTGAAAAAATTTCAACTGGAATTTTAGCCATTTTTTGACGTGAAATTGTAAACATGTGGACATGGATTTTGAAAATTCTAGAGAGAATTTTAAAAGCTTCAACAGAATTTCAACAATTTTGAGAGGGATTTGAAAAGTTTCAATGGGAATGGGAAGAATTGGGACAAAAATTGGAAAATTTTTAAGGGACTTTGAAAAAATTTCAACTGGAATTTTAGCCATTTTTTGACGTGAAATTGTAAACATGTTGAAGTGGATTTTGAAAATTCTAGAGAGAATTTTAAAAGCTTCAACAGAATTTCAACAATTTTGAGAGGGATTTGAAAAGTTTCAATGGGAATGGGAAGAATTGGGACAAAAATTGGAAAATTTTTAAGGGACTTTGAAAAAATTTCAACTGGAATTTTAGCCATTTATTGACGTGAAATTGTAAACATGTGGACATGGATTTTGAAAATTCTAGAGATAATTCCAAAAGCTTCAAGAGAATTTCAACAATTTTGAGAGGGATTTGAAAAGTTTCAATGGGAATGGGAAGAATTGGGACAAAAATTGGAAAATTTTTAAGGGACTTTGAAAAAATTTCAACTGGAATTTTAGCAAGTTTTTTTACGTGAAATTGTGAACATGTGGACATGGATTTTGAAAATTCTAGAGAGAATTTTATTAAGCCTCAACAGAATTTCAACAATTTTGAGAGGGATTTGAAAAGTTTTAATGGGAATGGGAAGAATTGGGACAAAAATTGGAAAATTTTTAAGGGACTTGGAAAAAATTTCAACTGGAATATTAGAAATATTTGACGTGAAATTGTAAACATGTTGAAGTGGATTTTGAAAATTCTAGAGAGAATTTTAAAAGCTTCAACAGAATTTCAACAATTTTGAGAGGGATTTGAAAAGTTTCAATGGGAATGGGAAGAATTGGGACAAAAATTGGAAAATTTTGAAGGGACTTTGAAAAAATTTCAACTGGAATTTTAGCCATTTTTTTATGTGAAATTGTAAACATGTGGCCATGGATTTTGAAAATTCTAGAGATAATTCCAAAAGCTTCAAGAGAATTTCAACAATTTTGAGAGGGATTTGAAAAGTTTCAATGGGAATGGGAAGAATTGGGACAAAAATTGGAAAATTTTTCAGGGACTTTGAAAAAATTTCAACTGGAATTTTAGCAATTTTTTTACGTGAAATTGTAAACATGTGGCCATGGATTTTGAAAATTCTAGAGAGAATTTTAAAAGTTTCAAGAGAATTTCAACAATTTTGAGAGGGATTTGAAAAGTTTCAATGGGAATGGGAAGAATTGGGACAAAAATTGGAAAATTTTTAAGGGACTTTGAAAAAATTTCAACTGGAATTTTAGCCATTTTTTGACGTGAAATTGTAAACATGTGGCCATGGATTTTGAAAATTCTAGAGAGAATTTTAAAAGCTTCAACAGAATTTCAACAATTTTGAGAGGGATTTGAAAAGTTTCAATGGGAATGGGAAGAATTGGGACAAAAATTGGAAAATTTTTAAGGGACTTTGAAAAAATTTCAACTGGAATTTTAGCCATTTTTTGACGTGAAATTGTAAACATGTTGAAGTGGATTTTGAAAATTCTAGAGAGAATTTTAAAAGCTTCAACAGAATTTCAACAATTTTGAGAGGGATTTGAAAAGTTTCAATGGGAATGGGAAGAATTGGGACAAAAATTGGAAAATTTTTAAGGGACTTTGAAAAAATTTCAACTGGAATTTTAGCCATTTATTGACGTGAAATTGTAAACATGTGGACATGGATTTTGAAAATTCTAGAGATAATTCCAAAAGCTTCAAGAGAATTTCAACAATTTTGAGAGGGATTTGAAAAGTTTCAATGGGAATGGGAAGAATTGGGACAAAAATTGGAAAATTTTTAAGGGACTTTGAAAAAATTTCAACTGGAATTTTAGCAATTTTTTTACGTGAAATTGTGAACATGTGGACATGGATTTTGAAAATTCTAGAGAGAATTTTATTAAGCCTCAACAGAATTTCAACAATTTTGAGAGGGATTTGAAAAGTTTTAATGGGAATGGGAAGAATTGGGACAAAAATTGGAAAATTTTTAAGGGACTTGGAAAAAATTTCAACTGGAATATTAGAAATATTTGACGTGAAATTGTAAACATGTTGAAGTGGATTTTGAAAATTCTAGAGAGAATTTTAAAAGCTTCAACAGAATTTCAACAATTTTGAGAGGGATTTGAAAAGTTTCAATGGGAATGGGAAGAATTGGGACAAAAATTGGAAAATTTTTAAGGGACTTTGAAAAAATTTCAACTGGAATTTTAGCCATTTATTGACGTGAAATTGTAAACATGTGGACATGGATTTTGAAAATTCTAGAGATAATTCCAAAAGCTTCAAGAGAATTTCAACAATTTTGAGAGGGATTTGAAAAGTTTCAATGGGAATGGGAAGAATTGGGACAAAAATTGGAAAATTTTTAAGGGACTTTGAAAAAATTTCAACTGGAATTTTAGCAATTTTTTTACGTGAAATTGTAAACATGTGGCCATGGATTTTGAAAATTCTAGAGAGAATTTTAAAAGCTTCAAGAGAATTTCAACAATTTTGAGAGGGATTTGAAAAGTTTCAATGGGAATGGGAAGAATTGGGACAAAAATTGGAAAATTTTTAAGGGACTTTGAAAAAATTTCAACTGGAATTTTAGCCATTTTTTGACGTGAAATTGTAAACATGTGGCCATGGATTTTGAAAATTCTAGAGAGAATTTTAAAAGCTTCAACAGAATTTCAACAATTTTGAGAGGGATTTGAAAAGTTTCAATGGGAATGGGAAGAATTGGGACAAAAATTGGAAAATTTTTAAGGGACTTTGAAAAAATTTCAACTGGAATTTTAGCCATTTTTTGACGTGAAATTGTAAACATGTGGACATGGATTTTGAAAATTCTAGAGAGAATTTTAAAAGCTTCAAGAGAATTTCAACAATTTTGAGAGGGATTTGAAAAGTTTCAATGGGAATGGGAAGAATTGGGACAAAAATTGGAAAATTTTTAAGGGACTTTGAAAAAATTTCAACTGGAATTTTAGCCATTTTTTGACGTGAAATTGTAAACATGTGGCCATGGATTTTGAAAATTCTAGAGAGAATTTTAAAAGCTTCAACAGAATTTCTACAATTTTGAGAGGGATTTGAAAAGTTTCAATGGGAATGGGCAGAATTGGGACAAAAATTGGAAAATTTTTAAGGGACTTTGAAAAAATTTCAACTGGAATTTTAGCCATTTTTTGACGTGAAATTGTAAACATGTTGAAGTGGATTTTGAAAATTCTAGAGAGAATTTTAAAAGCTTCAAGAGAATTTCAACAATTTTGAGAGGGATTTGAAAAGTTTCAATGGGAATGGGAAGAATTGGGACAAAAATTGGAAAATTTTTAAGGGACTTTGAAAAAATTTCAACTGGAATTTTAGCCATTTTTTGACGTGAAATTGTAAACATGTTGAAGTGGATTTTGAAAATTCTAGAGAGAATTTTAAAAGCTTCAACAGAATTTCAACAATTTTGAGAGGGATTTGAAAAGTTTCAATGGGAATGGGAAGAATTGGGACAAAAATTGGAAAATTTTTAAGGGACTTTGAAAAAATTTCAACTGGAATTTTAGCCATTTTTTGACGTGAAATTGTAAACATGTGGACATGGATTTTGAAAATTCTAGAGATAATTCCAAAAGCTTCAAGAGAATTTCAACAATTTTGAGAGGGATTTGAAAAGTTTCAATGGGAATGGGAAGAATTGGGACAAAAATTGGAAAATTTTTAAGGGACTTTGAAAAAATTTCAACTGGAATTTTAGCCATTTTTTTACGTGAAATTGTAAACATGTGGCCATGGATTTTGAAAATTCTAGAGAGAATTTTAAAAGCTTCAACAGAATTTCAACAATTTTGAGAGGGATTTGAAAAGTTTCAATGGGAATGGGAAGAATTGGGACAAAAATTGGAAAATTTTTAAGGGACTTTGAAAAAATTTCAACTGGAATTTTAGCCATTTTTTTATGTGAAATTGTAAACATGTGGCCATGGATTTTGAAAATTCTAGAGAGAATTTTAAAAGCTTCAACAGAATTTCAACAATTTTGAGAGGGATTTGAAAAGTTTCAATGGGAATGGGAAGAATTGGGACAAAAATTGGAAAATTTTTAAGGGACTTTGAAAAAATTTCAACTGGAATTTTAGCAATTTTTTTACGTGAAATTGTGAACATGTGGACATGGATTTTGAAAATTCTAGAGAGAATTTTATTAAGCCTCAACAGAATTTCAACAATTTTGAGAGGGATTTGAAAAGTTTCAATGGGAATGGGAAGAATTGGGACAAAAATTGGAAAATTTTTAAGGGACTTTGAAAAAATTTCAACTGGAATTTTAGCAATTTTTTGACGTGAAATTGTAAACATGTTGAAGTGGATTTTGAAAATTCTAGAGAGAATTTTAAAAGCTTCAACAGAATTTCAACAATTTTGAGAGGGATTTGAAAAGTTTCAATGGGAATGGGAAGAATTGGGACAAAAATTGGAAAATTTTTAAGGGACTTTGAAAAAATTTCAACTGGAATTTTAGCCATTTTTTGACGTGAAATTGTAAACATGTGGCCATGGATTTTGAAAATTCTAGAGAGAATTTTAAAAGCTTCAAGAGAATTTCAACAATTTGGAGAGGGATTTGAAAAGTTTCAATGGGAATGGGAAGAATTGGGACAAAAATTGGAAAATTTTTAAGGGACTTTGAAAAAATTTCAACTGGAATTTTAGCAATTTTTTTACGTGAAATTGTGAACATGTGGACATGGATTTTTGAAAATTCTAGAGAGAATTTTAAAAGCTTCAACAGAATTTCAACCATTTTGAGAGGGATTTGAAAAGTTTCAATGGGAATGGGAAGAATTGGGACAAAAATTGGAAAATTTTTAAGGGACTTTGAAAAAATTTCAACTGGAATTTTAGCATTTTTTTTACGTGAAATTGTAAACATGTGGACATGGATTTTGAAAATTCTAGAGAGAATTTTAAAAGCTTCAAGAGAATTTCAACAATTTAGAATTTTAAAAGCTTCAAGAGAATTTCAACAATTTTGAGAGGGATTTGAAAAGTTTCAATGGGAATGGGAAGAATTGGGACAAAACTGGAATTTTAGCCATTTTTTGACGTGAAATTGTAAACATGTGGACATGGATTTTGAAAATTCTAGAGAGAATTTTAAAAGCTTCAAGAGAATTTCAACAATTTTGAGAGGGATTTGAAAAGTTTCAATGGGAATGGGAAGAATTGGGACAAAAATTGGAAAATTTTTAAGGGACTTTGAAAAAATTTCAACTGGAATTTTAGCCATTTTTTGACGTGAAATTGTAAACATGTTGAAGTGGATTTTGAAAATTCTAGAGAGAATTTTAAAAGCTTCAACAGAATTTCAACAATTTTGAGAGGGATTTGAAAAGTTTCAATGGGAATGGGAAGAATTGGGACAAAAATTGGAAAATTTTTAAGGGACTTTGAAAAAATTTCAACTGGAATTTTAGCCATTTATTGACGTGAAATTGTAAACATGTCGACATGGATTTTGAAAATTCTAGAGATAATTCCAAAAGCTTCAAGAGAATTTCAACAATTTTGAGAGGGATTTGAAAAGTTTCAATGGGAATGGGAAGAATTGGGACAAAAATTGGAAAATTTTTAAGGGACTTTGAAAAAATTTCAACTGGAATTTTAGCCATTTATTGACGTGAAATTGTAAACATGTGGACATGGATTTTGAAAATTCTAGAGATAATTCCAAAAGCTTCAAGAGAATTTCAACAATTTTGAGAGGGATTTGAAAAGTTTCAATGGGAATGGGAAGAATTGGGACAAAAATTGGAAAATTTTTAAGGGACTTTGAAAAAATTTCAACTGGAATTTTAGCCATTTTTTGACGTGAAATTGTAAACATGTGGCCATGGATTTTGAAAATTCTAGAGAGAATTTTAAAAGCTTCAAGAGAATTTCAACAATTTTGAGAGGGATTTGAAAAGTTTCAATGGGAATGGGAAGAATTGGGACAAAAATTGGAAAATTTTTAAGGGACTTTGAAAAAATTTCAACTGGAATTTTAGCCATTTTTTGACGTGAAATTGTAAACATGTTGAAGTGGATTTTGAAAATTCTAGAGAGAATTTTAAAAGCTTCAACAGAATTTCAACAATTTTGAGAGGGATTTGAAAAGTTTCAATGGGAATGGGAAGAATTGGGACAAAAATTGGAAAATTTTTAAGGGACTTTGAAAAAATTTCAACTGGAATTTTAGCATTTTTTTTACGTGAAATTGTAAACATGTGGACATGGATTTTGAAAATTCTAGAGAGAATTTTAAAAGCTTCAAGAGAATTTCAACAATTTTGAGAGGGATTTGAAAAGTTTCAATGGGAATGGGAAGAATTGGGACAAAAATTGGAAAATTTTTAAGGGACTTTGAAAAAATTTCAACTGGAATTTTAGCCATTTTTTGACGTGAAATTGTAAACATGTTGAAGTGGATTTTGAAAATTCTAGAGAGAATTTTAAAAGCTTCAACAGAATTTCAACAATTTTGAGAGGGATTTGAAAAGTTTCAATGGGAATGGGAAGAATTGGGACAAAAATTGGAAAATTTTTAAGGGACTTTGAAAAAATTTCAACTGGAATTTTAGCCATTTTTTGACGTGAAATTGTAAACATGTTGAAGTGGATTTTGAAAATTCTAGAGAGAATTTTAAAAGCTTCAAGAGAATTTCAACAATTTTGAGAGGGATTTGAAAAGTTTCAATGGGAATGGGAAGAATTGGGACAAAAATTGGAAAATTTTTAAGGGACTTTGAAAAAATTTCAACTGGAATTTTAGCCATTTTTTGACGTGAAATTGTAAACATGTTGAAGTGGATTTTGAAAATCCTAGAGAGAATTTTAAAAGCTTCAACAGAATTTCAACAATTTGGAGAGGGATTTGAAAAGTTTCAATGGGAATGGGAAGAATTGGGACAAAAATTGGAAAATTTTTAAGGGACTTTGAAAAAATTTCAACTGGAATTTTAGCCATTTATTGACGTGAAATTGTAAACATGTGGACATGGATTTTGAAAATTCTAGAGATAATTCCAAAAGCTTCAAGAGAATTTCAACAATTTTGAGAGGGATTTGAAAAGTTTCAATGGGAATGGGAAGAATTGGGACAAAAATTGGAAAATTTTTAAGGGACTTTGAAAAAATTTCAACTGGAATTTTAGCCATTTTTTGACGTGAAATTGTAAACATGTTGAAGTGGATTTTGAAAATTCTAGAGAGAATTTTAAAAGCTTCAACAGAATTTCAACAATTTTGAGAGGGATTTGAAAAGTTTCAATGGGAATGGGAAGAATTGGGACAAAAATTGGAAAATTTTTAAGGGACTTTGAAAAAATTTCAACTGGAATTTTAGCATTTTTTTTACGTGAAATTGTAAACATGTGGACATGGATTTTGAAAATTCTAGAGAGAATTTTAAAAGTTTCAAGAGAATTTCAACAATTTTGAGAGGGATTTGAAAAGTTTCAATGGGAATGGGAAGAATTGGGACAAAAATTGGAAAATTTTTAAGGGACTTTGAAAAAATTTCAACTGGAATTTTAGCCATTTTTTGACGTGAAATTGTAAACATATGGCCATGGATTTTGAAAATTCTAGAGAGAATTTTAAAAGCTTCAACAGAATTTCAACAATTTTGAGAGGGATTTGAAAAGTTTCAATGGGAATGGGAAGAATTGGGACAAAAATTGGAAAATTTTTAAGGAACTTTGAAAAAATTTCAACTGGAATTTTAGCCATTTTTTTATGTGAAATTGTAAACATGTGGCCATGGATTTTGAAAATTCTAGAGAGAATTTTAAAAGTTTCAAGAGAATTTCAACAATTTTGAGAGGGATTTGAAAAGTTTCAATGGGAATGGGAAGAATTGGGACAAAAATTGGAAAATTTTTAAGGGACTTTGAAAAAATTTCAACTGGAATTTTAGCCATTTTTTGACGTGAAATTGTAAACATGTGGCCATGGATTTTGAAAATTCTAGAGAGAATTTTAAAAGCTTCAACAGAATTTCAACAATTTTGAGAGGGATTTGAAAAGTTTCAATGGGAATGGGAAGAATTGGGACAAAAATTGGAAAATTTTTAAGGGACTTTGAAAAAATTTCAACTGGAATTTTAGCCATTTTTTGACGTGAAATTGTAAACATGTTGAAGTGGATTTTGAAAATTCTAGAGAGAATTTTAAAAGCTTCAAGAGAATTTCAACAATTTTGAGAGGGATTTGAAAAGTTTCAATGGGAATGGGAAGAATTGGGACAAAAATTGGAAAATTTTTAAGGGACTTTGAAAAAATTTCAACTGGAATTTTAGCAATTTTTTTACGTGAAATTGTGAACATGTGGACATGGATTTTTGAAAATTCTAGAGAGAATTTTAAAAGCTTCAACAGAATTTCAACCATTTTGAGAGGGATTTGAAAAGTTTCAATGGGAATGGGAAGAATTGGGACAAAAATTGGAAAATTTTTAAGGGACTTTGAAAAAATTTCAACTGGAATTTTAGCCATTTTTTGACGTGAAATTGTAAACATGTTGAAGTGGATTTTGAAAATTCTAGAGAGAATTTTAAAAGCTTCAACAGAATTTCAACAATTTTGAGAGGGATTTGAAAAGTTTCAATGGGAATGGGAAGAATTGGGACAAAAATTGGAAAATTTTTAAGGGACTTTGAAAAAATTTCAACTGGAATTTTAGCCATTTTGTTACGTGAAATTGTAAACATTTTGAAGTGGATTTTGAAAATTCTAGAGAGAATTTTAAAAGCTTCAACAGAATTTCAACAGTTTTGAGAGGGATTTGAAAAGTTTCAATGGGAATGGGAAGAATTGGGACAAAAATTGGAAAATTTTTAAGGGACTTTGAAAAAATTTCAACTGGAATTTTAGCCATTTTTTGACGTGAAATTGTAAACATGTGGCCATGGATTTTGAAAATTCTAGAGAGAATTTTAAAAGCTTCAAGAGAATTTCAACAATTTTGAGAGGGATTTGAAAAGTTTCAATGGGAATGGGAAGAATTGGGACAAAAATTGGAAAATTTTTAAGGGACTTTGAAAAAATTTCAACTGGAATTTTAGCCATTTATTGACGTGAAATTGTAAACATGTCGACATGGATTTTGAAAATTCTAGAGATAATTCCAAAAGCTTCAAGAGAATTTCAACAATTTTGAGAGGGATTTGAAAAGTTTCAATGGGAATGGGAAGAATTGGGACAAAAATTGGAAAATTTTTAAGGGACTTTGAAAAAATTTCAACTGGAATTTTAGCCATTTATTGACGTGAAATTGTAAACATGTGGACATGGATTTTGAAAATTCTAGAGATAATTCCAAAAGCTTCAAGAGAATTTCAACAATTTTGAGAGGGATTTGAAAAGTTTCAATGGGAATGGGAAGAATTGGGACAAAAATTGGAAAATTTTTAAGGGACTTTGAAAAAATTTCAACTGGAATTTTAGCCATTTTTTGACGTGAAATTGTAAACATGTTGAAGTGGATTTTGAAAATTCTAGAGAGAATTTTAAAAGCTTCAACAGAATTTCAACAATTTTGAGAGGGATTTGAAAAGTTTCAATGGGAATGGGAAGAATTGGGACAAAAATTGGAAAATTTTTAAGGGACTTTGAAAAAATTTCAACTGGAATTTTAGCCATTTTTTGACGTGAAATTGTAAACATGTGGACATGGATTTTGAAAATTCTAGAGATAATTCCAAAAGCTTCAAGAGAATTTCAACAATTTTGAGAGGGATTTGAAAAGTTTCAATGGGAATGGGAAGAATTGGGACAAAAATTGGAAAATTTTTAAGGGACTTTGAAAAAATTTCAACTGGAATTTTAGCAATTTTTTTACGTGAAATTGTAAACATGTGGCCATGGATTTTGAAAATTCTAGAGAGAATTTTATTAAGCCTCAACAGAATTTCAACAATTTTGAGAGGGATTTGAAAAGTTTCAATGGGAATGGGAAGAATTGGGACAAAAATTGGAAAATTTTTAAGGGACTTTGAAAAAATTTCAACTGGAATTTTAGCCATTTTTTGACGTGAAATTGTAAACATGTTGAAGTGGATTTTGAAAATTCTAGAGAGAATTTTAAAAGCTTCAACAGAATTTCAACAATTTTGAGAGGGATTTGAAAAGTTTCAATGGGAATGGGAAGAATTGGGACAAAAATTGGAAAATTTTTAAGGGACTTTGAAAAAATTTCAACTGGAATTTTAGCATTTTTTTACGTGAAATTGTAAACATGTGGACATGGATTTTGAAAATTCTAGAGAGAATTTTAAAAGTTTCAAGAGAATTTCAACAATTTTGAGAGGGATTTGAAAAGTTTCAATGGGAATGGGAAGAATTGGGACAAAAATTGGAAAATTTTTAAGGGACTTTGAAAAAATTTCAACTGGAATTTTAGCCATTTTTTGACGTGAAATTGTAAACATATGGCCATGGATTTTGAAAATTCTAGAGAGAATTTTAAAAGCTTCAACAGAATTTCAACCATTTTGAGAGGGATTTGAAAAGTTTCAATGGGAATGGGAAGAATTGGGACAAAAATTGGAAAATTTTTAAGGGACTTTGAAAAAATTTCAACTGGAATTTTAGCCATTTATTGACGTGAAATTGTAAACATGTGGACATGGATTTTGAAAATTCTAGAGAGAATTTTAGAAGTTTCAAGAGAATTTCAACAATTTTGAGAGGGATTTGAAAAGTTTCAATGGGAATGGGAAGAATTGGGACAAAAATTGGAAAATTTTTAAGGGACTTTGAAAAAATTTCAACTGGAATTTTAGCCATTTTTTGACGTGAAATTGTAAACATGTGGCCATGGATTTTGAAAATTCTAGAGAGAATTTTAAAAGCTTCAACAGAATTTCAACAATTTTGAGAGGGATTTGAAAAGTTTCAATGGGAATGGGAAGAATTGGGACAAAAATTGGAAAATTTTTAAGGGACTTTGAAAAAATTTCAACTGGAATTTTAGCCATTTTTTGACGTGAAATTGTAAACATGTGGCCATGGATTTTGAAAATTCTAGAGAGAATTTTAAAAGCTTCAAGAGAATTTCAACAATTTTGAGAGGGATTTGAAAAGTTTCAATGGGAATGGGAAGAATTGGGACAAAAATTGGAAAATTTTTAAGGGACTTTGAAAAAATTTCAACTGGAATTTTAGCCATTTTTTGACGTGAAATTGTAAACATGTTGAAGTGGATTTTGAAAATTCTAGAGAGAATTTTAAAAGCTTCAACAGAATTTCAACAATTTTGAGAGGGATTTGAAAAGTTTCAATGGGAATGGGAAGAATTGGGACAAAAATTGGAAAATTTTTAAGGGACTTTGAAAAAATTTCAACTGGAATTTTAGCCATTTTTTGACGTGAAATTGTAAACATGTTGAAGTGGATTTTGAAAATTCTAGAGAGAATTTTAAAAGCTTCAAGAGAATTTCAACAATTTTGAGAGGGATTTGAAAAGTTTCAATGGGAATGGGAAGAATTGGGACAAAAATTGGAAAATTTTTAAGGGACTTTGAAAAAATTTCAACTGGAATTTTAGCCATTTTTTTAGGTGAAATTGTAAACATGTTGAAGTGGATTTTGAAAATCCTAGAGAGAATTTTAAAAGCTTCAAGAGAATTTCAACAATTTTGAGAGGGATTTGAAAAGTTTCAATGGGAATGGGAAGAATTGGGACAAAAATTGGAAAATTTTTAAGGGACTTTGAAAAAATTTCAACTGGAATTTTAGCCATTTATTGACGTGAAATTGTAAACATGTGGACATGGATTTTGAAAATTCTAGAGATAATTCCAAAAGCTTCAAGAGAATTTCAACAATTTTGAGAGGGATTTGAAAAGTTTCAATGGGAATGGGAAGAATTGGGACAAAAATTGGAAAATTTTTAAGGGACTTTGAAAAAATTTCAACTGGAATTTTAGCAATTTTTTTACGTGAAATTGTGAACATGTGGACATGGATTTTTAAAATTCTAGAGAGAATTTTATTAAGCCTCAACAGAATTTCAACAATTTTGAGAGGGATTTGAAAAGTTTCAATGGGAATGGGAAGAATTGGGACAAAAATTGGAAAATTTTTAAGGGACTTTGAAAAAATTTCAACTGGAATTTTAGCCATTTTTTGACGTGAAATTGTAAACATGTTGAAGTGGATTTTGAAAATTCTAGAGAGAATTTTAAAAGCTTCAACAGAATTTCAACAATTTTGAGAGGGATTTGAAAAGTTTCAATGGGAATGGGAAGAATTGGGACAAAAATTGGAAAATTTTTAAGGGACTTTGAAAAAATTTCAACTGGAATTTTAGCATTTTTTTTACGTGAAATTGTAAACATGTGGACATGGATTTTGAAAATTCTAGAGAGAATTTTAAAAGTTTCAAGAGAATTTCAACAATTTTGAGAGGGATTTGAAAAGTTTCAATGGGAATGGGAAGAATTGGGACAAAAATTGGAAAATTTTTAAGGGACTTTGAAAAAATTTCAACTGGAATTTTAGCCATTTTTTGACGTGAAATTGTAAACATATGGCCATGGATTTTGAAAATTCTAGAGAGAATTTTAAAAGCTTCAACAGAATTTCAACAATTTTGAGAGGGATTTGAAAAGTTTCAATGGGAATGGGAAGAATTGGGACAAAAATTGGAAAATTTTTAAGGGACTTTGAAAAAATTTCAACTGGAATTTTAGCCATTTTTTTATGTGAAATTGTAAACATGTGGCCATGGATTTTGAAAATTCTAGAGAGAATTTTAAAAGTTTCAAGAGAATTTCAACAATTTTGAGAGGGATTTGAAAAGTTTCAATGGGAATGGGAAGAATTGGGACAAAAATTGGAAAATTTTTAAGGGACTTTGAAAAAATTTCAACTGGAATTTTAGCCATTTTTTGACGTGAAATTGTAAACATGTGGCCATGGATTTTGAAAATTCTAGAGAGAATTTTAAAAGCTTCAACAGAATTTCAACAATTTTGAGAGGGATTTGAAAAGTTTCAATGGGAATGGGAAGAATTGGGACAAAAATTGGAAAATTTTTAAGGGACTTTGAAAAAATTTCAACTGGAATTTTAGCCATTTTTTGACGTGAAATTGTAAACATGTTGAAGTGGATTTTGAAAATTCTAGAGAGAATTTTAAAAGCTTCAACAGAATTTCAACAATTTTGAGAGGGATTTGAAAAGTTTCAATGGGAATGGGAAGAATTGGGACAAAAATTGGAAAATTTTTAAGGGACTTTGAAAAAATTTCAACTGGAATTTTAGCCATTTATTGACGTGAAATTGTAAACATGTGGACATGGATTTTGAAAATTCTAGAGATAATTCCAAAAGCTTCAAGAGAATTTCAACAATTTTGAGAGGGATTTGAAAAGTTTCAATGGGAATGGGAAGAATTGGGACAAAAATTGGAAAATTTTTAAGGGACTTTGAAAAAATTTCAACTGGAATTTTAGCAATTTTTTTACGTGAAATTGTGAACATGTGGACATGGATTTTGAAAATTCTAGAGAGAATTTTATTAGGCCTCAACAGAATTTCAACAATTTTGAGAGGGATTTGAAAAGTTTCAATGGGAATGGGAAGAATTGGGACAAAAATTGGAAAATTTTTAAGGGACTTGGAAAAAATTTCAACTGGAATTTTAGAAATATTTGACGTGAAATTGTAAACATGTTGAAGTGGATTTTGAAAATTCTAGAGAGAATTTTAAAAGCTTCAACAGAATTTCAACCATTTTGAGAGGGATTTGAAAAGTTTCAATGGGAATGGGAAGAATTGGGACAAAAATTGGAAAATTTTTAAGGGACTTTGAAAAAATTTCAACTGGAATTTTAGCCATTTTTTGACGTGAAATTGTAAACATGTGGCCATGGATTTTGAAAATTCTAGAGAGAATTTTAAAAGCTTCAACAGAATTTCAACAATTTTGAGAGGGATTTGAAAAGTTTCAATGGGAATGGGAAGAATTGGGACAGAAATTGGAAAATTTTTAAGGGACTTTGAAAAAATTTCAACTGGAATTTTAGCCATTTTTTTAAGTGAAATTGTAAACATGTTGAAGTGGATTTTGAAAATTCTAGAGAGAATTTTAAAAGCTTCAAGAGAATTTCAACAATTTTGAGAGGGATTTGAAAAGTTTCAATGGGAATGGGAAGAATTGGGACAAAAATTGGAAAATTTTTAAGGGACTTTGAAAAAATTTCAACTGGAATTTTAGCCATTTTTTGACGTGAAATTGTAAACATGTGGCCATGGATTTTGAAAATTCTAGAGAGAATTTTAAAAGCTTCAACAGAATTTCAACAATTTTGAGAGGGATTTGAAAAGTTTCAATGGGAATGGGAAGAATTGGGACAAAAATTGGAAAATTTTTAAGGGACTTTGAAAAAATTTCAACTGGAATTTTAGCATTTTTTTTACGTGAAATTGTAAACATGTGGACATGGATTTTGAAAATTCTAGAGAGAATTTTAAAAGTTTCAAGAGAATTTCAACAATTTTGAGAGGGATTTGAAAAGTTTCAATGGGAATGGGAAGAATTGGGACAAAAATTGGAAAATTTTTAAGGGACTTTGAAAAAATTTCAACTGGAATTTTAGCCATTTTTTGACGTGAAATTGTAAACATGTTGAAGTGGATTTTGAAAATTCTAGAGAGAATTTTAAAAGCTTCAAGAGAATTTCAACAATTTTGAGAGGGATTTGAAAAGTTTCAATGGGAATGGGAAGAATTGGGACAAAAATTGGAAAATTTTTAAGGGACTTTGAAAAAATTTCAACTGGAATTTTAGCAATTTTTTTACGTGAAATTGTGAACATGTGGACATGGATTTTTGAAAATTCTAGAGAGAATTTTAAAAGCTTCAACAGAATTTCAACAATTTTGAGAGGGATTTGAAAAGTTTCAATGGGAATGGGAAGAATTGGGACAAAAATTGGAAAATTTTTAAGGGACTTTGAAAAAATTTCAACTGGAATTTTAGCCATTTTTTTATGTGAAATTGTAAACATGTGGACATGGATTTTGAAAATTCTAGAGAGAATTTTAAAAGCTTCAACAGAATTTCAACAATTTTGAGAGGGATTTGAAAAGTTTCAATGGGAATGGGAAGAATTGGGACAAAAATTGGAAAATTTTTAAGGGACTTTGAAAAAATTTCAACTGGAATTTTAGCCATTTATTGACGTGAAATTGTAAACATGTGGACATGGATTTTGAAAATTCTAGAGATAATTCCAAAAGCTTCAAGAGAATTTCAACAATTTTGAGA
>NW_028116508.1:0-43787 GCF_964273445.1 Streptopelia decaocto | reverse complement strand
AAAATTCCAGTTGAAACTTTTTCAAAGTCCCTTAAAAATTTTCCAATTTTTGTCCCAATTCTTCCCATTCCCACTGAAACTTTTCAAATCCCTCTCAAAATTGTTGAAATTCTGTTGAAGCTTTTAAAATTCTCTCTAGAATTTTCAAAATCCATGTCCACATGTTTACAATTTCACGTCAAAAAATGGCTAAAATTCCAGTTGAAATTTTTTCAAAGTCCCTTAAAAATTTTCCAATTTTTGTCCCAATTCTTCCCATTCCCATTGAAACTTTTCAAATCCCTCTCAGAATTGTTGAAATTCTGTTGAAGCTTTTAAAATTCTCTCTAGAATTTTCAAAATCCATGTCCACATGTTTACAATTTCATGTCAAAAAATGGCTAAAATTCCAGTTGAAATTTTTTCAAAGTCCCTTAAAAATTTTCCAATTTTTGTCCCAATTCTTCCCATTCCCATTGAAACTTTTCAAATCCCTCTCAACATTGTTGAAATTCTGTTGAAGCTTTTAGAATTCTCTCTAGAATTTTCAAAATCCATGTCCACATGTTTACAATTTCACGTCAAAAAATGGCTAAAATTCCAGTTGAAACTTTTTCAAAGTCCCTTAAAAATTTTCCAATTTTTGTCCCAATTCTTCCCATTCCCATTGAAACTTTTGAAATCCCTCTCAAAATTGTTGAAATTCTGTTGTAGCTTTTCAAATTCTCTCTAGAATTTTCAAAATCCATGTCCACATGTTTACAATTTCACGTCAAAAAATGGCTAAAATTCCATTTGAAATTTTTTCAAAGTCCCTTAAAAATTTTCCAATTTTTGTCCCAATTCTTCCCATTCCCATTGAAACTTTTCAAATCCCTCTCAGAATTGTTGAAATTCTGTTGAAGCTTTTAAAATTCTCTCTAGAATTTTCAAAATCCATGTCCACATGTTTACAATTTCACGTAAAAAAATTGCTAAAATTCCAGTTGAAACTTTTTCAAAGTCCCTTAAAAATTTTCCAATTTTTGTCCCAATTCTTCCCATTCCCATTGAAACTTTTCAAATCCCTCTCAGAATTGTTGAAATTCTGTTGAAGCTTTTAAAATTCTCTCTAGAATTTTCAAAATCCATGTCCACGTGTTTACAATTCCACGTCAAAAAATGGCTAAAATTCCAGTTGAAATTTTTTCAAAGTCCCTTAAAAATTTTCCAATTTTTGTCCCAATTCTTCCCATTCCCATTGAAACTTTTCAAATCCCTCTCAGAATTGTTGAAATTCTGTTGAAGCTTTTAAAATTCTCTCTAGAATTTTCAAAATCCATGTCCACATGTTTACAATTTCACACCAAAAAATTGCTAAAATTCCAGTTGAAACTTTTTCAAAGTCCCTTAAAATTTTCCAATTTTTGTCCCAATTCTTCCCATTCCCACTGAAACTTTTCAAATCCCTCTCAAAATTGTTGAAATTCTGTTGAAGCTTTTAAAATTCTCTCTAGAATTTTCAAAATCCATGTCCACATGTTTACAATTTCACGTCAAAAAATGGCTAAAATTCCATTTGAAATTTTTTCAAAGTCCCTTAAAAATTTTCCAATTTTTGTCCCAATTCTTCCCATTCCCATTGAAACTTTTCAAATCCCTCTCAAAATTGTTGAAATTCTGTTGAAGCTTTTAAAATTCTCTCTAGAATTTTCAAAATCCATGTCCACATATTTACAATTTCACGTCAAAAAATGGCTAAAAATCCATTTGAAATTTTTTCAAAGTCCCTTAAAAATTTTCCAATTTTTGTCCCAATTCTTCCCATTCCCATTGAAACTTTTCAAATCCCTCTCAGAATTGTTGAAATTCTGTTGAAGCTTTTAAAATTCTCTCTAGAATTTTCAAATCGATGGCCACATGTTTACAATTTCACGTCAAAAAATGGCTAAAATTCCAGTTGAAGTTTTTTCAAAGTCCCTTAAAAATTTTCCAATTTTTGTCCCAATTCTTCCCATTCCCATTGAAACTTTTCAAATCCCTCTCAGAATTGTTGAAATTCTGTTGAAGCTTTTAAAATTCTCTCTAGAATTTTCAAAATCCATGTCCACATGTTTACAATTTCACGTCAAAAAATGGCTAAAATTCCAGTTGAAATTTTTTCAAAGTCCCTTCAAAATTTTCCAATTTTTGTCCCAATTCTTCCCATTCCCATTGAAACTTTTCAAATCCCTCTCAAAATTGTTGAAATTCTGTTGAAGCTTTTAAAATTCTCTCTAGAATTTTCAAAATCCATGTCCACATGTTTACAATTTCACGTCAAAAAATGGCTAAAATTCCAGTTGAAATTTTTTTCAAAGTCCCTTCAAAATTTCCAATTTTTGTCCCAATTCTTCCCATTCCCATTGAAACTTTTCAAATCCCTCTCAGAATTGTTGAAATTCTGTTGAAGCTTTTAAAATTCTCTCTAGAATTTTCAAAATCCATGTCCACATGTTTACAATTTCACGTCAAAAAATGGCTAAAATTCCAGTTGAAACTTTTTCAAAGTCCCTTAAAAATTTTCCAATTTTTGTCCCAATTCTTCCCATTCCCACTGAAACTTTTCAAATCCCTCTCAGAATTGTTGAAATTCTGTTGAAGCTTTTAAAATTCTCTCTAGAATTTTCAAAATCCATGTCCACATGTTTACAATTTCATGTCAAAAAATGGCTAAAATTCCAGTTGAAATTTTTTCAAAGTCCCTTAAAAATTTTCCAATTTTTGTCCCAATTCTTCCCATTCCCATTGAAACTTTTCAAATCCCTCTCAAAATTGTTGAAATTCTGTTGAAGCTTTTAGAATTCTCTCTAGAATTTTCAAAATCCATGTCCACATGTTTACAATTTCACGTCAAAAAATGGCTAAAATTCCAGTTGAAACTTTTTCAAAGTCCCTTAAAAATTTTCCAATTTTTGTCCCAATTCCTTCCCATTCCCATTGAAACTTTTCAAATCCCTCTCAAAATTGTTGAAATTCTGATGTAGCTTTTCAAATTCTCTCTAGAATTTTCAAAATCCATGTCCACATGTTTACAATTTCACGTCAAAAATGGCTAAAATTCCAGTTGAAATTTTTTCAAAGTCCCTTAAAAATTTTCCAATTTTTGTCCCAATTCTTCCCATTCCCATTGAAACTTTTCAAATCCTCTCAGAATTGTTGAAATTCTGTTGAAGCTTTTAAAATTCTCTCTAGAATTTTCAAAATCCATGTCCACATGTTTACAATTTCACGTAAAAAAATGGCTAAAATTCCAGTTGAAATTTTTTCAAAGTCCCTTAAAAATTTTCCAATTTTTGTCCCAATTCTTCCCATTCCCATTGAAACTTTTCAAATCCCTCTCAACATTGTTGAAATTCTGTTGAAGCTTTTAAAATTCTCTCTAGAATTTTCAAAATCCATGTCCACGTGTTTACAATTTCACGTCAAAAAATGGCTAAAATTCCAGTTGAAATTTTTTCAAAGTCCCTTAAAAATTTTCCAATTTTTGTCCCAATTCTTCCCATTCCCATTGAAACTTTTCAAATCCCTCTCAAAATTGTTGAAATTCTGTTGAAGCTTTTAAAATTCTCTCTAGAATTTTCAAAATCCATGTCCACATGTTTACAATTTCACGTCAAAAAATGGCTAAAATTCCAGTTGAAATTTTTTCAAAGTCCCTTAAAAATTTTCCAATTTTTGTCCCAATTCTTCCCATTCCCATTGAAACTTTTCAAATCCCTCTCAGAATTGTTGAAATTCTGTTGAAGCTTTTAAAATTCTCTCTAGAATTTTCAAAATCCATGTCCACATGTTTACAATTTCACGTCAATAAATTGCTAAAATTCCAGTTGAAACTTTTTCAAAGTCCCTTCAAAATTTTCCAATTTTTGTCCCAATTCTTCCCATTCCCACTGAAACTTTTCAAATCCCTCTCAAAATTGTTGAAATTCTGTTGAAGCTTTTAGAATTCTCTCTAGAATTTTCAAAATCCATGTCCACATGTTTACAATTTCACGTCAAAAATTGCTAAAATTCCAGTTGAAACTTTTTCAAAGTCCCTTAAAAATTTTCCAATTTTTGTCCCAATTCTTCCTATTCCCATTGAAACTTTTCAAATCCCTCTCAAAATTGTTGAAATTCTGTTGAAGCTTTTCAAATTCTCTCTAGAATTTTCAAAATCCATGTCCACATGTTTACAATTTCACGTCAAAAAATGGCTAAAATTCCAGTTGAAATTTTTTCAAAGTCCCTTAAAAATTTTCCAATTTTTGTCCCAATTCTTCCCATTCCCTTGAAACTTTTCAAATCTTTCTCAGCATTGTTGAAATTCTGTTGAAGCTTTTAAAATTCTCTCTAGAATTTTCAAAATCCATGTCCACATGTTTACAATTTCACTTAAAAAATGGCTAAAATTCCAGCTGAAATTTTTTCAAAGTCCCTTAAAAATTTTCCAATTTTTGTCCCAATTCTTCCCATTCCCATTGAAACTTTTCAAATCCCTCTCAAAATTGTTGAAATTCTGTTGAAGCTTTTAAAATTCTCTCTAGAATTTTCAAAATCCATGTCCACATGTTTACAATTTCACGTCAAAAAATGGCTAAAATTCCAGTTGAAACTTTTTCAAAGTCCCTTCAAAATTTTCCAATTTTTGTCCCAATTCTTCCCATTCCCACTGAAACTTTTCAAATCCCTCTCAAAATTGTTGAAATTCTGTTGAAGCTTTTAGAATTCTCTCTAGAATTTTCAAAATCCATGTCCACATGTTTACAATTTCACGTCAAAAAATTGCTAAAATTCCAGTTGAAACTTTTTCAAAGTCCCTTAAAAATTTTCCAATTTTTGTCCCAATTCTTCCTATTCCCATTGAAACTTTTCAAATCCCTCTCAAAATTGTTGAAATTCTGTTGAAGCTTTTCAAATTCTCTCTAGAATTTTCAAAATCCATGTCCACATGTTTACAATTTCACGTCAAAAAATGGCTAAAATTCCAGTTGAAATTTTTTCAAAGTCCCTTAAAAATTTTCCAATTTTTGTCCCAATTCTTCCCATTCCCTTGAAACTTTTCAAATCTTTCTCAGCATTGTTGAAATTCTGTTGAAGCTTTTAAAATTCTCTCTAGAATTTTCAAAATCCATGTCCACATGTTTACAATTTCACTTAAAAAAAATGGCTAAAATTCCAGCTGAAATTTTTTCAAAGTCCCTTAAAAATTTTCCAATTTTTGTCCCAATTCTTCCCATTCCCATTGAAACTTTTCAAATCCCTCTCAAAATTGTTGAAATTCTGTTGAAGCTTTTAAAATTCTCTCTAGAATTTTCAAAATCCATGTCCACATGTTTACAATTTCACGTCAAAAAATGGCTAAAATTCCAGTTGAAATTTTTTCAAAGTCCCTTAAAAATTTTCCAATTTTTGTCCCAATTCTTCCCATTCCCATTGAAACTTTTCAAATCCCTCTCAACATTGTTGAAATTCTGTTGAAGCTTTTAAAATTCTCTCTAGAATTTTCAAAATCCATGTCCACATGTTTACAATTTCACGTCAAAAAATGGCTAAAATTCCATTTGAAATTTTTTCAAAGTCCCTTAAAAATTTTCCAATTTTTGTCCCAATTCTTCCCATTCCCATTGAAACTTTTCAAATCCCTCTCAGAATTGTTGAAATTCTGTTGAAGCTTTTAAAATTCTCTCTAGAATTTTCAAAATCCATGTCCACATGTTTACAATTTCACGTCAAAAAATGGCTAAAATTCCAGTTGAAATTTTTTCAAAGTCCCTTAAAAATTTTCCAATTTTTGTCCCAATTCTTCCCATTCCCATTGAAACTTTTCAAATCCCTCTCAGAATTGTTGAAATTCTGTTGAAGCTTTTAAAATTCTCTCTAGAATTTTCAAAATCCATGTCCACGTGTTTACAATTCCACGTCAAAAAATGGCTAAAATTCCAGTTGAAATTTTTTCAAAGTCCCTTAAAAATTTTCCAATTTTTGTCCCAATTCTTCCCATTCCCATTGAAACTTTTCAAATCCCTCTCAGAATTGTTGAAATTCTGTTGAAGCTTTTAAAATTCTCTCTAGAATTTTCAAAATCCATGTCCACATGTTTACAATTTCACGTCAAAAAATGGCTAAAATTCCATTTGAAATTTTTTCAAAGTCCCTTAAAAATTTTCCAATTTTTGTCCCAATTCTTCCCATTCCCATTGAAACTTTTCAAATCCCTCTCAAAATTGTTGAAATTCTGTTGAAGCTTTTAAAATTCTCTCTAGAATTTTCAAAATCCATGTCCACATATTTACAATTTCACGTCAAAAAATGGCTAAAAATCCATTTGAAATTTTTTCAAAGTCCCTTAAAAATTTTCCAATTTTTGTCCCAATTCTTCCCATTCCCATTGAAACTTTTCAAATCCCTCTCAGAATTGTTGAAATTCTGTTGAAGCTTTTAAAATTCTCTCTAGAATTTTCAAAATCGATGGCCACATGTTTACAATTTCACGTCAAAAAATGGCTAAAATTCCAGTTGAAGTTTTTTCAAAGTCCCTTAAAAAATTTCCAATTTTTGTCCCAATTCTTCCCATTCCCATTGAAACTTTTCAAATCCCTCTCAGAATTGTTGAAATTCTGTTGAAGCTTTTAAAATTCTCTCTAGAATTTTCAAAATCCATGTCCACATGTTTACAATTTCACGTCAAAAAATGGCTAAAATTCCAGTTGAAATTTTTTCAAAGTCCCTTCAAAATTTTCCAATTTTTGTCCCAATTCTTCCCATTCCCATTGAAACTTTTCAAATCCCTCTCAAAATTGTTGAAATTCTGTTGAAGCTTTTAAAATTCTCTCTAGAATTTTCAAAATCCATGTCCACATGTTTACAATTTCACGTCAAAAAATGGCTAAAATTCCAGTTGAAATTTTTTTCAAAGTCCCTTCAAAATTTTCCAATTTTTGTCCCAATTCTTCCCATTCCCATTGAAACTTTTCAAATCCCTCTCAGAATTGTTGAAATTCTGTTGAAGCTTTTAAAATTCTCTCTAGAATTTTCAAAATCCATGTCCACATGTTTACAATTTCACGTCAAAAAATGGCTAAAATTCCAGTTGAAACTTTTTCAAAGTCCCTTAAAAATTTTCCAATTTTTGTCCCAATTCTTCCCATTCCCACTGAAACTTTTCAAATCCCTCTCAGAATTGTTGAAATTCTGTTGAAGCTTTTAAAATTCTCTCTAGAATTTTCAAAATCCATGTCCACATGTTTACAATTTCATGTCAAAAAATGGCTAAAATTCCAGTTGAAATTTTTTCAAAGTCCCTTAAAAATTTTCCAATTTTTGTCCCAATTCTTCCCATTCCCATTGAAACTTTTCAAATCCCTCTCAAAATTGTTGAAATTCTGTTGAAGCTTTTAGAATTCTCTCTAGAATTTTCAAAATCCATGTCCACATGTTTACAATTTCACGTCAAAAAATGGCTAAAATTCCAGTTGAAACTTTTTCAAAGTCCCTTAAAAATTTTCCAATTTTTGTCCCAATTCTTCCCATTCCCATTGAAACTTTTGAAATCCCTCTCAAAATTGTTGAAATTCTGATGTAGCTTTTCAAATTCTCTCTAGAATTTTCAAAATCCATGTCCACATGTTTACAATTTCACGTCAAAAAATGGCTAAAATTCCAGTTGAAATTTTTTCAAAGTCCCTTAAAAATTTTCCAATTTTTGTCCCAATTCTTCCCATTCCCATTGAAACTTTTCAAATCCCTCTCAGAATTGTTGAAATTCTGTTGAAGCTTTTAAAATTCTCTCTAGAATTTTCAAAATCCATGTCCACATGTTTACAATTTCACGTAAAAAAATGGCTAAAATTCCAGTTGAAATTTTTTCAAAGTCCCTTAAAAATTTTCCAATTTTTGTCCCAATTCTTCCCATTCCCATTGAAACTTTTCAAATCCCTCTCAACATTGTTGAAATTCTGTTGAAGCTTTTAAAATTCTCTCTAGAATTTTCAAAATCCATGTCCACGTGTTTACAATTTCACGTCAAAAAATGGCTAAAATTCCAGTTGAAATTTTTTCAAAGTCCCTTAAAAATTTTCCAATTTTTGTCCCAATTCTTCCCATTCCCATTGAAACTTTTCAAATCCCTCTCAAAATTGTTGAAATTCTGTTGAAGCTTTTAAAATTCTCTCTAGAATTTTCAAAATCCATGTCCACATGTTTACAATTTCACGTCAAAAAATGGCTAAAATTCCAGTTGAAATTTTTTCAAAGTCCCTTAAAAATTTTCCAATTTTTGTCCCAATTCTTCCCATTCCCATTGAAACTTTTCAAATCCCTCTCAGAATTGTTGAAATTCTGTTGAAGCTTTTAAAATTCTCTCTAGAATTTTCAAAATCCATGTCCACATGTTTACAATTTCACGTCAATAAATTGCTAAAATTCCAGTTGAAACTTTTTCAAAGTCCCTTCAAAATTTTCCAATTTTTGTCCCAATTCTTCCCATTCCCACTGAAACTTTTCAAATCCCTCTCAAAATTGTTGAAATTCTGTTGAAGCTTTTAGAATTCTCTCTAGAATTTTCAAAATCCATGTCCACATGTTTACAATTTCACGTCAAAAAATTGCTAAAATTCCAGTTGAAACTTTTTCAAAGTCCCTTAAAAATTTTCCAATTTTTGTCCCAATTCTTCCTATTCCCATTGAAACTTTTCAAATCCCTCTCAAAATTGTTGAAATTCTGTTGAAGCTTTTCAAATTCTCTCTAGAATTTTCAAAATCCATGTCCACATGTTTACAATTTCACGTCAAAAAATGGCTAAAATTCCAGTTGAAATTTTTTCAAAGTCCCTTAAAAATTTTCCAATTTTTGTCCCAATTCTTCCCATTCCCTTGAAACTTTTCAAATCTTTCTCAGCATTGTTGAAATTCTGTTGAAGCTTTTAAAATTCTCTCTAGAATTTTCAAAATCCATGTCCACATGTTTACAATTTCACTTAAAAAAATGGCTAAAATTCCAGCTGAAATTTTTTCAAAGTCCCTTAAAAATTTTCCAATTTTTGTCCCAATTCTTCCCATTCCCATTGAAACTTTTCAAATCCCTCTCAAAATTGTTGAAATTCTGTTGAAGCTTTTAAAATTCTCTCTAGAATTTTCAAAATCCATGTCCACATGTTTACAATTTCACGTCAAAAAATGGCTAAAATTCCAGTTGAAATTTTTTCAAAGTCCCTTAAAAATTTTCCAATTTTTGTCCCAATTCTTCCCATTCCCATTGAAACTTTTCAAATCCCTCTCAGAATTGTTGAAATTCTGTTGTAGCTTTTAAAATTCTCTCTAGAATTTTCAAAATCCATGTCCACATGTTTACAATTTCACGTAAAAAAATGGCTAAAATTCCAGTTGAAATTTTTTCAAAGTCCCTTAAAAATTTTCCAATTTTTGTCCCAATTCTTCCCATTCCCATTGAAACTTTTCAAATCTCTCTCAAAATTGTTGAAATTCTGTTGAAGCTTTTAAAATTCTCTCTAGAATTTTCAAAATCCATGTCCACATGTTTACAATTTCACGTCAAAAAAATGGCTAAAATTCCAGTTGAAATTTTTTCAAAGTCCCTTAAAAATTTTCCAATTTTTGTCCCAATTCTTCCCATTCCCATTGAAACTTTTCAAATCCCTCTCAGAATTGTTGAAATTCTGTTGAAGCTTTTAAAATTCTCTCTAGAATTTTCAAAATCCATGTCCACATGTTTACAATTTCACGTCAAAAAATGGCTAAAATTCCAGTTGAAATTTTTTCAAAGTCCCTTAAAAATTTTCCAATTTTTGTCCCAATTCTTCCCATTCCCATTGAAACTTTTCAAATCCCTCTCAGAATTGTTGAAATTCTGTTGAAGCTTTTAAAATTCTCTCTAGAATTTTCAAAATCCATGTCCACATCTTTACAATTTCACGTCAATAAATTGCTAAAATTCCAGTTGAAACTTTTTCAAAGTCCCTTCAAAATTTTCCAATTTTTGTCCCAATTCTTCCCATTCCCACTGAAACTTTTCAAATCCCTCTCAAAATTGTTGAAATTCTGTTGAAGCTTTTAGAATTCTCTCTAGAATTTTCAAAATCCATGTCCACATGTTTACAATTTCACGTCAAAAAATTGCTAAAATTCCAGTTGAAACTTTTTCAAAGTCCCTTAAAAATTTTCCAATTTTTGTCCCAATTCTTCCTATTCCCATTGAAACTTTTCAAATCCCTCTCAAAATTGTTGAAATTCTGTTGAAGCTTTTCAAATTCTCTCTAGAATTTTCAAAATCCATGTCCACATGTTTACAATTTCACGTCAAAAAATGGCTAAAATTCCAGTTGAAATTTTTTCAAAGTCCCTTAAAAATTTTCCAATTTTTGTCCCAATTCTTCCCATTCCCTTGAAACTTTTCAAATCTTTCTCAGCATTGTTGAAATTCTGTTGAAGCTTTTAAAATTCTCTCTAGAATTTTCAAAATCCATGTCCACATGTTTACAATTTCACTTAAAAAAATGGCTAAAATTCCAGTTGAAACTTTTTCAAAGTCCCTTAAAAATTTTCCAATTTTTGTCCCAATTCTTCCCATTCCCATTGAAACTTTTCAAATCCCTCTCAAAATTGTTGAAATTCTGTTGTAGCTTTTCAAATTCTCTCTAGAATTTTCAAAATCCATGTCCACATGTTTACAATTTCACGTCAAAAAATGGCTAAAATTCCAGTTGAAATTTTTTCAAAGTCCCTTAAAAATTTTCCAATTTTTGTCCCAATTCTTCCCATTCCCATTGAAACTTTTCAAATCCCTCTCAGAATTGTTGAAATTCTGTTGAAGCTTTTAAAATTCTCTCTAGAATTTTCAAAATCCATGTCCACATGTTTACAATTTCACGTCAAAAAAATGGCTAAAATTCCAGTTGAAATTTTTTCAAAGTCCCTTAAAAATTTTCCAATTTTTGTCCCAATTCTTCCCATTCCCATTGAAACTTTTCAAATCCCTCTCAAAATTGTTGAAATTCTGTTGAAGCTTTTAGAATTCTCTCTAGAATTTTCAAAATCCATGTCCACATGTTTACAATTTCACGTCAAAAAATGGCTAAAATTCCAGTTGAAACTTTTTCAAAGTCCCTTAAAAATTTTCCAATTTTTGTCCCAATTCTTCCCATTCCCATTGAAACTTTTCAAATCCCTCTCAAAATTGTTGAAATTCTGTTGTAGCTTTTCAAATTCTCTCTAGAATTTTCAAAATCCATGTCCACATGTTTACAATTTCACGTCAAAAAATGGCTAAAATTCCAGTTGAAATTTTTTCAAAGTCCCTTAAAAATTTTCCAATTTTTGTCCCAATTCTTCCCATTCCCATTGAAACTTTTCAAATCCCTCTCAAAATTGTTGAAATTCTGTTGAAGCTTTTAAAATTCTCTCTAGAATTTTCAAAATCCATGTCCACATGTTTACAATTTCACGTCAAAAAATGGCTAAAATTCCAGTTGAAATTTTTTCAAAGTCCCTTAAAAATTTTCCAATTTTTGTCCCAATTCTTCCCATTCCCATTGAAACTTTTCAAATCCCTCTCAAAATTGTTGAAATTCTGTTGTAGCTTTTCAAATTCTCTCTAGAATTTTCAAAATCCATGTCCACATGTTTACAATTTCACGTCAAAAAATGGCTAAAATTCCAGTTGAAATTTTTTCAAAGTCCCTTAAAAATTTTCCAATTTTTGTCCCAATTCTTCCCATTCCCATTGAAACTTTTCAAATCCCTCTCAAAATTGTTGAAATTCTGTTGAAGCTTTTAAAATTCTCTCTAGAATTTTCAAAATCCATGTCCACATGTTTACAATTTCACGTAAAAAAATGGCTAAAATTCCAGTTGAAATTTTTTCAAAGTCCCTTAAAAATTTTCCAATTTTTGTCCCAATTCTTCCCATTCCCATTGAAACTTTTCAAATCCCTCTCAGAATTGTTGAAATTCTGTTGAAGCTTTTAAAATTCTCTCTAGAATTTTCAAAATCCATGTCCACGTGTTTACAATTTCACGTCAAAAAATGGCTAAAATTCCAGTTGAAATTTTTTCAAAGTCCCTTAAAAATTTTCCAATTTTTGTCCCAATTCTTCCCATTCCCATTGAAACTTTTCAAATCCCTCTCAACATTGTTGAAATTCTGTTGAAGCTTTTAAAATTCTCTCTAGAATTTTCAAAATCCATGTCCACATGTTTACAATTTCACGTCAAAAAATGGCTAAAATTCCAGTTGAAATTTTTTCAAAGTCCCTTAAAAATTTTCCAATTTTTGTCCCAATTCTTCCCATTCCCATTGAAACTTTTCAAATCCCTCTCAGAATTGTTGAAATTCTGTTGAAGCTTTTAAAATTCTCTCTAGAATTTTCAAAATCCATGTCCACATGTTTACAATTTCACGTCAAAAAAATTGCTAAAATTCCAGTTGAAATTTTTTCAAAGTCCCTTCAAAATTTTCCAATTTTTGTCCCAATTCTTCCCATTCCCATTGAAACTTTTCAAATCCCTCTCAACATTGTTGAAATTCTGTTGAAGCTTTTCAAATTCTCTCTAGAATTTTCAAAATCCATGTCCACATGTTTACAATTTCACGTCAAAAAATGGCTAAAATTCCAGTTGAAACTTTTTCAAAGTCCCTTCAAAATTTTCCAATTTTTGTCCCAATTCTTCCCATTCCCACTGAAACTTTTCAAATCCCTCTCAAAATTGTTGAAATTCTGTTGAAGCTTTTAGAATTCTCTCTAGAATTTTCAAAATCCATGTCCACATGTTTACAATTTCACGTCAAAAAATGGCTAAAATTCCATTTGAAATTTTTTCAAAGTCCCTTAAAAATTTTCCAATTTTTGTCCCAATTCTTCCCATTCCCACTGAAACTTTTCAAATCCCTCTCAGAATTGTTGAAATTCTGTTGAAGCTTTTAAAATTCTCTCTAGAATTTTCAAAATCCATGTCCACATGTTTACAATTTCATGTCAAAAAATGGCTAAAATTCCAGTTGAAATTTTTTCAAAGTCCCTTCAAAATTTTCCAATTTTTGTCCCAATTCTTCCCATTCCCATTGAAACTTTTCAAATCCCTCTCAAAATTGTTGAAATTCTGTTGAAGCTTTTAGAATTCTCTCTAGAATTTTCAAAATCCATGTCCACATGTTTACAATTTCACGTCAAAAAATGGCTAAAATTCCAGTTGAAACTTTTTCAAAGTCCCTTAAAAATTTTCCAATTTTTGTCCCAATTCGTCCCATTCCCATTGAAACTTTTCAAATCCCTCTCAAAATTGTTGAAATTCTGTTGTAGCTTTTCAAATTCTCTCTAGAATTTTCAAAATCCATGTCCACATGTTTACAATTTCACGTCAAAAAATGGCTAAAATTCCAGTTGAAATTTTTTCAAAGTCCCTTAAAAATTTTCCAATTTTTGTCCCAATTCTTCCCATTCCCATTGAAACTTTTCAAATCCCTCTCAGAATTGTTGAAATTCTGTTGAAGCTTTTAAAATTCTCTCTAGAATTTTCAAAATCCATGTCCACATGTTTACAATTTCACATAAAAAAATGGCTAAAATTCCAGTTGAAATTTTTTCAAAGTCCCTTAAAAATTTTCCAATTTTTGTCCCAATTCTTCCCATTCCCATTGAAACTTTTCAAATCCCTCTCAAAATTGTTGAAATTCTGTTGAAGCTTTTAGAATTCTCTCTAGAATTTTCAAAATCCATGTCCACATGTTTACAATTTCACGTCAAAAAATGGCTAAAATTCCAGTTGAAACTTTTTCAAAGTCCCTTCAAAATTTTCCAATTTTTGTCCCAATTCTTCCCATTCCCATTGAAACTTTTCAAATCCCTCTCAGAATTGTTGAAATTCTGTTGAAGCTTTTCCAATTCTCTCTAGAATTTTCAAAATCCATGTCCACATGTTTACAATTTCACGTCAAAAAATGGCTAAAATTCCAGTTGAAATTTTTTCAAAGTCCCTTAAAAATTTTCCAATTTTTGTCCCAATTCTTCCCATTCCCATTGAAACTTTTCAAATCCCTCTCAGAATTGTTGAAATTCTGTTGAAGCTTTTAAAATTCTCTCTAGAATTTTCAAAATCCATGTCCACATGTTTACAATTTCACGTCAAAAAATGGCTAAAATTCCAGTTGAAATTTTTTCAAAGTCCCTTAAAAATTTTCCAATTTTTGTCCCAATTCTTCCCATTCCCATTGAAACTTTTCAAATCCCTCTCAGAATTGTTGAAATTCTGTTGAAGCTTTTAAAATTCTCTCTAGAATTTTCAAAATCCATGTCCACATGTTTACAATTTCACGTCAATAAATTGCTAAAATTCCAGTTGAAACTTTTTCAAAGTCCCTTCAAAATTTTCCAATTTTTGTCCCAATTCTTCCCATTCCCACTGAAACTTTTCAAATCCCTCTCAAAATTGTTGAAATTCTGTTGAAGCTTTTAGAATTCTCTCTAGAATTTTCAAAATCCATGTCCACATGTTTACAATTTCACGTCAAAAAATTGCTAAAATTCCAGTTGAAACTTTTTCAAAGTCCCTTAAAAATTTTCCAATTTTTGTCCCAATTCTTCCTATTCCCATTGAAACTTTTCAAATCCCTCTCAAAATTGTTGAAATTCTGTTGAAGCTTTTCAAATTCTCTCTAGAATTTTCAAAATCCATGTCCACATGTTTACAATTTCACGTCAAAAAATGGCTAAAATTCCAGTTGAAATTTTTTCAAAGTCCCTTAAAAATTTTCCAATTTTTGTCCCAATTCTTCCCATTCCCTTGAAACTTTTCAAATCTTTCTCAGCATTGTTGAAATTCTGTTGAAGCTTTTAAAATTCTCTCTAGAATTTTCAAAATCCATGTCCACATGTTTACAATTTCACTTAAAAAAATGGCTAAAATTCCAGTTGAAACTTTTTCAAAGTCCCTTAAAAATTTTCCAATTTTTGTCCCAATTCTTCCCATTCCCATTGAAACTTTTCAAATCCCTCTCAAAATTGTTGAAATTCTGTTGTAGCTTTTCAAATTCTCTCTAGAATTTTCAAAATCCATGTCCACATGTTTACAATTTCACGTCAAAAAATGGCTAAAATTCCAGTTGAAATTTTTTCAAAGTCCCTTAAAAATTTTCCAATTTTTGTCCCAATTCTTCCCATTCCCATTGAAACTTTTCAAATCCCTCTCAGAATTGTTGAAATTCTGTTGAAGCTTTTAAAATTCTCTCTAGAATTTTCAAAATCCATGTCCACATGTTTACAATTTCACGTCAAAAAAATGGCTAAAATTCCAGTTGAAATTTTTTCAAAGTCCCTTAAAAATTTTCCAATTTTTGTCCCAATTCTTCCCATTCCCATTGAAACTTTTCAAATCCCTCTCAAAATTGTTGAAATTCTGTTGAAGCTTTTAGAATTCTCTCTAGAATTTTCAAAATCCATGTCCACATGTTTACAATTTCACGTCAAAAAATGGCTAAAATTCCAGTTGAAACTTTTTCAAAGTCCCTTAAAAATTTTCCAATTTTTGTCCCAATTCTTCCCATTCCCATTGAAACTTTTCAAATCCCTCTCAAAATTGTTGAAATTCTGTTGTAGCTTTTCAAATTCTCTCTAGAATTTTCAAAATCCATGTCCACATGTTTACAATTTCACGTCAAAAAATGGCTAAAATTCCAGTTGAAATTTTTTCAAAGTCCCTTAAAAATTTTCCAATTTTTGTCCCAATTCTTCCCATTCCCATTGAAACTTTTCAAATCCCTCTCAAAATTGTTGAAATTCTGTTGAAGCTTTTAAAATTCTCTCTAGAATTTTCAAAATCCATGTCCACATGTTTACAATTTCACGTCAAAAAATGGCTAAAATTCCAGTTGAAATTTTTTCAAAGTCCCTTAAAAATTTTCCAATTTTTGTCCCAATTCTTCCCATTCCCATTGAAACTTTTCAAATCCCTCTCAAAATTGTTGAAATTCTGTTGTAGCTTTTCAAATTCTCTCTAGAATTTTCAAAATCCATGTCCACATGTTTACAATTTCACGTCAAAAAATGGCTAAAATTCCAGTTGAAATTTTTTCAAAGTCCCTTAAAAATTTTCCAATTTTTGTCCCAATTCTTCCCATTCCCATTGAAACTTTTCAAATCCCTCTCAAAATTGTTGAAATTCTGTTGAAGCTTTTAAAATTCTCTCTAGAATTTTCAAAATCCATGTCCACATGTTTACAATTTCACGTAAAAAAATGGCTAAAATTCCAGTTGAAATTTTTTCAAAGTCCCTTAAAAATTTTCCAATTTTTGTCCCAATTCTTCCCATTCCCATTGAAACTTTTCAAATCCCTCTCAGAATTGTTGAAATTCTGTTGAAGCTTTTAAAATTCTCTCTAGAATTTTCAAAATCCATGTCCACGTGTTTACAATTTCACGTCAAAAAATGGCTAAAATTCCAGTTGAAATTTTTTCAAAGTCCCTTAAAAATTTTCCAATTTTTGTCCCAATTCTTCCCATTCCCATTGAAACTTTTCAAATCCCTCTCAACATTGTTGAAATTCTGTTGAAGCTTTTAAAATTCTCTCTAGAATTTTCAAAATCCATGTCCACATGTTTACAATTTCACGTCAAAAAATGGCTAAAATTCCAGTTGAAATTTTTTCAAAGTCCCTTAAAAATTTTCCAATTTTTGTCCCAATTCTTCCCATTCCCATTGAAACTTTTCAAATCCCTCTCAGAATTGTTGAAATTCTGTTGAAGCTTTTAAAATTCTCTCTAGAATTTTCAAAATCCATGTCCACATGTTTACAATTTCACGTCAAAAAAATGGCTAAAATTCCAGTTGAAATTTTTTCAAAGTCCCTTCAAAATTTTCCAATTTTTGTCCCAATTCTTCCCATTCCCATTGAAACTTTTCAAATCCCTCTCAACATTGTTGAAATTCTGTTGAAGCTTTTCAAATTCTCTCTAGAATTTTCAAAATCCATGTCCACATGTTTACAATTTCACGTCAAAAAATGGCTAAAATTCCAGTTGAAACTTTTTCAAAGTCCCTTCAAAATTTTCCAATTTTTGTCCCAATTCTTCCCATTCCCACTGAAACTTTTCAAATCCCTCTCAAAATTGTTGAAATTCTGTTGAAGCTTTTAGAATTCTCTCTAGAATTTTCAAAATCCATGTCCACATGTTTACAATTTCACGTCAAAAAATGGCTAAAATTCCAGTTGAAATTTTTTCAAAGTCCCTTAAAAATTTTCCAATTTTTGTCCCAATTCTTCCCATTCCCACTGAAACTTTTCAAATCCCTCTCAGAATTGTTGAAATTCTGTTGAAGCTTTTAAAATTCTCTCTAGAATTTTCAAAATCCATGTCCACATGTTTACAATTTCATGTCAAAAAATGGCTAAAATTCCAGTTGAAATTTTTTCAAAGTCCCTTCAAAATTTTCCAATTTTTGTCCCAATTCTTCCCATTCCCATTGAAACTTTTCAAATCCCTCTCAAAATTGTTGAAATTCTGTTGAAGCTTTTAGAATTCTCTCTAGAATTTTCAAAATCCATGTCCACATGTTTACAATTTCACGTCAAAAAATGGCTAAAATTCCAGTTGAAACTTTTTCAAAGTCCCTTAAAAATTTTCCAATTTTTGTCCCAATTCGTCCCATTCCCATTGAAACTTTTCAAATCCCTCTCAAAATTGTTGAAATTCTGTTGTAGCTTTTCAAATTCTCTCTAGAATTTTCAAAATCCATGTCCACATGTTTACAATTTCACGTCAAAAAATGGCTAAAATTCCAGTTGAAATTTTTTCAAAGTCCCTTAAAAATTTTCCAATTTTTGTCCCAATTCTTCCCATTCCCATTGAAACTTTTCAAATCCCTCTCAGAATTGTTGAAATTCTGTTGAAGCTTTTAAAATTCTCTCTAGAATTTTCAAAATCCATGTCCACATGTTTACAATTTCACATAAAAAAATGGCTAAAATTCCAGTTGAAATTTTTTCAAAGTCCCTTCAAAATTTTCCAATTTTTGTCCCAATTCTTCCCATTCCCATTGAAACTTTTCAAATCCCTCTCAAAATTGTTGAAATTCTGTTGAAGCTTTTAGAATTCTCTCTAGAATTTTCAAAATCCATGTCCACATGTTTACAATTTCACGTCAAAAAATGGCTAAAATTCCAGTTGAAACTTTTTCAAAGTCCCTTCAAAATTTTCCAATTTTTGTCCCAATTCTTCCCATTCCCATTGAAACTTTTCAAATCCCTCTCAGAATTGTTGAAATTCTGTTGAAGCTTTTCAAATTCTCTCTAGAATTTTCAAAATCCATGTCCACATGTTTACAATTTCACGTCAAAAAATGGCTAAAATTCCAGTTGAAATTTTTTCAAAGTCCCTTAAAAATTTTCCAATTTTTGTCCCAATTCTTCCCATTCCCTTGAAACTTTTCAAATCTTTCTCAGCATTGTTGAAATTCTGTTGAAGCTTTTAAAATTCTCTCTAGAATTTTCAAAATCCATGTCCACATGTTTACAATTTCACTTAAAAAAATGGCTAAAATTCCAGCTGAAATTTTTTCAAAGTCCCTTAAAAATTTTCCAATTTTTGTCCCAATTCTTCCCATTCCCATTGAAACTTTTCAAATCCCTCTCAAAATTGTTGAAATTCTGTTGAAGCTTTTAAAATTCTCTCTAGAATTTTCAAAATCCATGTCCACATGTTTACAATTTCACGTCAAAAAATGGCTAAAATTCCAGTTGAAATTTTTTCAAAGTCCCTTAAAAATTTTCCAATTTTTGTCCCAATTCTTCCCATTCCCATTGAAACTTTTCAAATCCCTCTCAACATTGTTGAAATTCTGTTGAAGCTTTTAAAATTCTCTCTAGAATTTTCAAAATCCATGTCCACATGTTTACAATTTCACGTCAAAAAATTGCTAAAATTCCAGTTGAAACTTTTTCAAAGTCCCTTAAAAATTTTCCAATTTTTGTCCCAATTCTTCCCATTCCCACTGAAACTTTTCAAATCCCTCTCAAAATTGTTGAAATTCTGTTGAAGCTTTTAGAATTCTCTCTAGAATTTTCAAAATCCATGTCCACATGTTTACAATTTCACGTCAAAAAATGGCTAAAATTCCATTTGAAATTTTTTCAAAGTCCCTTAAAAATTTTCCAATTTTTGTCCCAATTCTTCCCATTCCCATTGAAACTTTTCAAATCCCTCTCAGAATTGTTGAAATTCTGTTGAAGCTTTTAAAATTCTCTCTAGAATTTTCAAAATCCATGTCCACATGTTTACAATTTCATGTCAAAAAATGGCTAAAATTCCAGTTGAAATTTTTTCAAAGTCCCTTCAAAATTTTCCAATTTTTGTCCCAATTCTTCCCATTCCCATTGAAACTTTTCAAATCCCTCTCAAAATTGTTGAAATTCTGTTGAAGCTTTTAGAATTCTCTCTAGAATTTTCAAAATCCATGTCCACATGTTTACAATTTCACGTCAAAAAATGGCTAAAATTCCAGTTGAAACTTTTTCAAAGTCCCTTCAAAATTTTCCAATTTTTGTCCCAATTCTTCCCATTCCCATTGAAACTTTTCAAATCCCTCTCAGAATTGTTGAAATTCTGTTGAAGCTTTTCAAATTCTCTCTAGAATTTTCAAAATCCATGTCCACATGTTTACAATTTCACGTCAAAAAATGGCTAAAATTCCAGTTGAAACTTTTTCAAAGTCCCTTCAAAATTTTCCAATTTTTGTCCCAATTCTTCCCATTCCCACTGAAACTTTTCAAATCCCTCTCAAAATTGTTGAAATTCTGTTGAAGCTTTTCAAATTCTCTCTAGAATTTTCAAAATCCATGTCCACATGTTTACAATTTCACGTCAAAAAATGGCTAAAATTCCAGTTGAAACTTTTTCAAAGTCCCTTCAAAATTTTCCAATTTTTGTCCCAATTCTTCCCATTCCCACTGAAACTTTTCAAATCCCTCTCAAAATTGTTGAAATTCTGTTGAAGCTTTTAGAATTCTCTCTAGAATTTTCAAAATCCATGTCCACATGTTTACAATTTCACGTCAAAAAATGGCTAAAATTCCAGTTGAAATTTTTTCAAAGTCCCTTAAAAATTTTCCAATTTTTGTCCCAATTCTTCCCATTCCCACTGAAACTTTTCAAATCCCTCTCAGAATTGTTGAAATTCTGTTGAAGCTTTTAAAATTCTCTCTAGAATTTTCAAAATCCATGTCCACATGTTTACAATTTCATGTCAAAAAATGGCTAAAATTCCAGTTGAAATTTTTTCAAAGTCCCTTCAAAATTTTCCAATTTTTGTCCCAATTCTTCCCATTCCCATTGAAACTTTTCAAATCCCTCTCAAAATTGTTGAAATTCTGTTGAAGCTTTTAGAATTCTCTCTAGAATTTTCAAAATCCATGTCCACATGTTTACAATTTCACGTCAAAAAATGGCTAAAATTCCAGTTGAAACTTTTTCAAAGTCCCTTAAAAATTTTCCAATTTTTGTCCCAATTCGTCCCATTCCCATTGAAACTTTTCAAATCCCTCTCAAAATTGTTGAAATTCTGTTGTAGCTTTTCAAATTCTCTCTAGAATTTTCAAAATCCATGTCCACATGTTTACAATTTCACGTCAAAAAATGGCTAAAATTCCAGTTGAAATTTTTTCAAAGTCCCTTAAAAATTTTCCAATTTTTGTCCCAATTCTTCCCATTCCCATTGAAACTTTTCAAATCCCTCTCAGAATTGTTGAAATTCTGTTGAAGCTTTTAAAATTCTCTCTAGAATTTTCAAAATCCATGTCCACATGTTTACAATTTCACATAAAAAAATGGCTAAAATTCCAGTTGAAATTTTTTCAAAGTCCCTTAAAAATTTTCCAATTTTTGTCCCAATTCTTCCCATTCCCATTGAAACTTTTCAAATCCCTCTCAAAATTGTTGAAATTCTGTTGAAGCTTTTAGAATTCTCTCTAGAATTTTCAAAATCCATGTCCACATGTTTACAATTTCACGTCAAAAAATGGCTAAAATTCCAGTTGAAACTTTTTCAAAGTCCCTTCAAAATTTTCCAATTTTTGTCCCAATTCTTCCCATTCCCATTGAAACTTTTCAAATCCCTCTCAGAATTGTTGAAATTCTGTTGAAGCTTTTCAAATTCTCTCTAGAATTTTCAAAATCCATGTCCACATGTTTACAATTTCACGTTAAAAAATGGCTAAAATTCCAGTTGAAATTTTTTCAAAGTCCCTTAAAAATTTTCCAATTTTTGTCCCAATTCTTCCCATTCCCTTGAAACTTTTCAAATCTTTCTCAGCATTGTTGAAATTCTGTTGAAGCTTTTAAAATTCTCTCTAGAATTTTCAAAATCCATGTCCACATGTTTACAATTTCACTTAAAAAAATGGCTAAAATTCCAGCTGAAATTTTTTCAAAGTCCCTTAAAAATTTTCCAATTTTTGTCCCAATTCTTCCCATTCCCATTGAAACTTTTCAAATCCCTCTCAAAATTGTTGAAATTCTGTTGAAGCTTTTAAAATTCTCTCTAGAATTTTCAAAATCCATGTCCACATGTTTACAATTTCACGTCAAAAAATGGCTAAAATTCCAGTTGAAATTTTTTCAAAGTCCCTTAAAAATTTTCCAATTTTTGTCCCAATTCTTCCCATTCCCATTGAAACTTTTCAAATCCCTCTCAACATTGTTGAAATTCTGTTGAAGCTTTTAAAATTCTCTCTAGAATTTTCAAAATCCATGTCCACATGTTTACAATTTCACGTCAAAAAATTGCTAAAATTCCAGTTGAAACTTTTTCAAAGTCCCTTAAAAATTTTCCAATTTTTGTCCCAATTCTTCCCATTCCCACTGAAACTTTTCAAATCCCTCTCAAAATTGTTGAAATTCTGTTGAAGCTTTTAGAATTCTCTCTAGAATTTTCAAAATCCATGTCCACATGTTTACAATTTCACGTCAAAAAATGGCTAAAATTCCATTTGAAATTTTTTCAAAGTCCCTTAAAAATTTTCCAATTTTTGTCCCAATTCTTCCCATTCCCATTGAAACTTTTCAAATCCCTCTCAGAAGAATTGTTGAAATTCTGTTGAAGCTTTTAAAATTCTCTCTAGAATTTTCAAAATCCATGTCCACATGTTTACAATTTCATGTCAAAAAATGGCTAAAATTCCAGTTGAAATTTTTCAAAGTCCCTTCAAAATTTTCCAATTTTTGTCCCAATTCTTCCCATTCCCATTGAAACTTTTCAAATCCCTCTCAAAATTGTTGAAATTCTGTTGAAGCTTTTAGAATTCTCTCTAGAATTTTCAAAATCCATGTCCACATGTTTACAATTTCACGTCAAAAAATGGCTAAAATTCCAGTTGAAACTTTTTCAAAGTCCCTTCAAAATTTTCCAATTTTTGTCCCAATTCTTCCCATTCCCATTGAAACTTTTCAAATCCCTCTCAGAATTGTTGAAATTCTGTTGAAGCTTTTCAAATTCTCTCTAGAATTTTCAAAATCCATGTCCACATGTTTACAATTTCACGTCAAAAAATGGCTAAAATTCCAGTTGAAATTTTTTCAAAGTCCCTTAAAAATTTTCCAATTTTTGTCCCAATTCTTCCCATTCCCTTGAAACTTTTCAAATCTTTCTCAGCATTGTTGAAATTCTGTTGAAGCTTTTAAAATTCTCTCTAGAATTTCAAAATCCATGTCCACATGTTTACAATTTCACTTAAAAAATGGCTAAAATTCCAGCTGAAATTTTTTCAAAGTCCCTTAAAAATTTCCAATTTTTGTCCCAATTCTTCCCATTCCCATTGAAACTTTTCAAATCCCTCTCAAAATTGTTGAAATTCTGTTGAAGCTTTTAAAATTCTCTCTAGAATTTTCAAAATCCATGTCCACATGTTTACAATTTCACGTCAAAAAATGGCTAAAATTCCAGTTGAAATTTTTTCAAAGTCCCTTAAAAATTTTCCAATTTTTGTCCCAATTCTTCCCATTCCCATTGAAACTTTTCAAATCCCTCTCAACATTGTTGAAATTCTGTTGAAGCTTTTAAAATTCTCTCTAGAATTTTCAAAATCCATGTCCACATGTTTACAATTTCACGTCAAAAAATTGCTAAAATTCCAGTTGAAACTTTTTCAAAGTCCCTTAAAAATTTTCCAATTTTTGTCCCAATTCTTCCCATTCCCACTGAAACTTTTCAAATCCCTCTCAAAATTGTTGAAATTCTGTTGAAGCTTTTAGAATTCTCTCTAGAATTTTCAAAATCCATGTCCACATGTTTACAATTTCACGTCAAAAAATGGCTAAAATTCCATTTGAAATTTTTTCAAAGTCCCTTAAAAATTTTCCAATTTTTGTCCCAATTCTTCCCATTCCCATTGAAACTTTTCAAATCCCTCTCAGAATTGTTGAAATTCTGTTGAAGCTTTTAAAATTCTCTCTAGAATTTTCAAAATCCATGTCCACATGTTTACAATTTCATGTCAAAAATGGCTAAAATTCCAGTTGAAATTTTTTCAAAGTCCCTTCAAAATTTCCAATTTTTGTCCCAATTCTTCCCATTCCCATTGAAACTTTTCAAATCCCTCTCAAAATTGTTGAAATTCTGTTGAAGCTTTTAGAATTCTCTCTAGAATTTTTCAAAATCCATGTCCACATGTTTACAATTTCACGTCAAAAAATGGCTAAAATTCCAGTTGAAACTTTTTCAAAGTCCCTTAAAAATTTTCCAATTTTTGTCCCAATTCTTCCCATTCCCATTGAAACTTTTCAAATCCCTCTCAAAATTGTTGAAATTCTGTTGTAGCTTTTCAAATTCTCTCTAGAATTTCCAAAATCCATGTCCACATGTTTACAATTTCACGTCAAAAAATGGCTAAAATTCCAGTTGAAATTTTTTCAAAGTCCCTTAAAAATTTTCCAATTTTTGTCCCAATTCTTCCCATTCCCATTGAAACTTTTCAAATCCCTCTCAGAATTGTTGAAATTCTGTTGAAGCTTTTAAAATTCTCTCTAGAATTTTCAAAATCCATGTCCACATGTTTACAATTTCATGTCAAAAAATGGCTAAAATTCCAGTTGAAATTTTTTCAAAGTCCTTCAAAATTTTCCAATTTTTGTCCCAATTCTTCCCATTCCCATTGAAACTTTTCAAATCCCTCTCAAAATTGTTGAAATTCTGTTGAAGCTTTTAGAATTCTCTCTAGAATTTTCAAAATCCATGTCCACATGTTTACAATTTCACGTCAAAAAATGGCTAAAATTCCAGTTGAAACTTTTTCAAAGTCCCTTAAAAATTTTCCAATTTTTGTCCCAATTCTTCCCATTCCCATTGAAACTTTTCAAATCCCTCTCAAAATTGTTGAAATTCTGTTGTAGCTTTTCAAATTCTCTCTAGAATTTTCAAAATCCATGTCCACATGTTTACAATTTCACGTCAAAAAATGGCTAAAATTCCAGTTGAAATTTTTTCAAAGTCCCTTAAAAATTTTCCAATTTTTGTCCCAATTCTTCCCATTCCCATTGAAACTTTTCAAATCCCTCTCAAAATTGTTGAAATTCTGTTGAAGCTTTTAAAATTCTCTCTAGAATTTTCAAAATCCATGTCCACATGTTTACAATTTCACGTAAAAAAATGGCTAAAATTCCAGTTGAAATTTTTTCAAAGTCCCTTAAAAAATTTTCCAATTTTTGTCCCAATTCTTCCCATTCCCATTGAAACTTTTCAAATCCCTCTCAGAATTGTTGAAATTCTGTTGAAGCTTTTAAAATTCTCTCTAGAATTTTCAAAATCCATGTCCACGTGTTTACAATTTCACGTCAAAAAATGGCTAAAATTCCAGTTGAAATTTTTTCAAAGTCCCTTAAAAATTTTCCAATTTTTGTCCCAATTCTTCCCATTCCCATTGAAACTTTTCAAATCCCTCTCAGAATTGTTGAAATTCTGTTGAAGCTTTTAAAATTCTCTCTAGAATTTTCAAAATCCATGTCCACATGTTTACAATTTCACGTCAAAAAATGGCTAAAATTCCAGTTGAAATTTTTTCAAAGTCCCTTAAAAATTTTCCAATTCTTGTCCCAATTCTTCCCATTCCCATTGAAACTTTTCAAATCCCTCTCAGAATTGTTGAAATTCTGTTGAAGCTTTTAAAATTCTCTCTAGAATTTTCAAAATCCATGTCCACATGTTTACAATTTCACGTCAAAAAAATGGCTAAAATTCCAGTTGAAATTTTTTCAAAGTCCCTTAAAAATTTTCCAATTTTTGTCCCAATTCTTCCCATTCCCATTGAAACTTTTCAAATCCCTCTCAACATTGTTGAAATTCTGTTGAAGCTTTTCAAATTCTCTCTAGAATTTTCAAAATCCATGTCCACATGTTTACAATTCCACGTCAAAAAATGGCTAAAATTCCAGTTGAAACTTTTTCAAAGTCCCTTCAAAATTTTCCAATTTTTGTCCCAATTCTTCCCATTCCACTGAAACTTTTCAAATCCCTCTCAAAATTGTTGAAATTCTGTTGAAGCTTTTAGAATTCTCTCTAGAATTTTCAAAATCCATGTCCACATGTTTACAATTTCACGTCAAAAAATGGCTAAAATTCCATTTGAAATTTTTTCAAAGTCCCTTAAAAATTTTCCAATTTTTGTCCCAATTCTTCCCATTCCCATTGAAACTTTTCAAATCCCTCTCAGAATTGTTGAAATTCTGTTGAAGCTTTTAAAATTCTCTCTAGAATTTTCAAAATCCATGTCCACATGTTTACAATTTCATGTCAAAAAATGGCTAAAATTCCAGTTGAAATTTTTTCAAAGTCCCTTCAAAATTTTCCAATTTTTGTCCCAATTCTTCCCATTCCCATTGAAACTTTTCAAATCCCTCTCAAAATTGTTGAAATTCTGTTGAAGCTTTTAGAATTCTCTCTAGAATTTTCAAAATCCATGTCCACATGTTTACAATTTTCACGTCAAAAAATGGCTAAAATTCCAGTTGAAACTTTTTCAAAGTCCCTTAAAAATTTTCCAATTTTTGTCCCAATTCTTCCCATTCCCATTGAAACTTTTCAAATCCCTCTCAAAATTGTTGAAATTCTGTTGTAGCTTTTCAAATTCTCTCTAGAATTTTCAAAATCCATGTCCACATGTTTACAATTTCACGTCAAAAAATGGCTAAAATTCCAGTTGAAATTTTTTCAAAGTCCCTTAAAAATTTTCCAATTTTTGTCCAATTCTTCCCATTCCCATTGAAACTTTTCAAATTCTTTCTAAACATTGTTGAAATTCTGTTGAAGCTTTTAAAATTCTCTCTAGAATTTTCAAAATCCATGTCCACATGTTTACAATTTCACGTCAAAAAATGGCTAAAATTCCAGTTGAAATTTTTTCAAAGTCCCTTAAAAATTTTCCAATTTTTGTCCCAATTCTTCCCATTCCCATTGAAACTTTTCAAATCCCTCTCAAATTGTTGAAATTCTGTTGTAGCTTTTCAAATTCTCTCTAGAATTTTCAAAATCCATGTCCACATGTTTACAATTTCACGTCAAAAAATGGCTAAAATTCCAGTTGAAATTTTTTTCAAAGTCCTTAAAAATTTTCCAATTTTTGTCCCAATTCTTCCCATTCCCATTGAAACTTTTCAAATCCCTCTCAAAATTGTTGAAATTCTGTTGAAGCTTTTAAAATTCTCTCTAGAATTTTCAAAATCCATGTCCACATGTTTACAATTTCACGTAAAAAAATGGCTAAAATTCCAGTTGAAATTTTTTCAAAGTCCCTTAAAAATTTTCCAATTTTTGTCCCAATTCTTCCCATTCCATTGAAACTTTTCAAATCCCTCTCAGAATTGTTGAAATTCTGTTGAAGCTTTTAAAATTCTCTCTAGAATTTTCAAAATCCATGTCCACGTGTTTACAATTTCACGTCAAAAAATGGCTAAAATTCCAGTTGAAATTTTTTCAAAGTCCCTTAAAAATTTTCCAATTTTTGTCCCAATTCTTCCCATTCCCATTGAAACTTTTCAAATCCCTCTCAGAATTGTTGAAATTCTGTTGAAGCTTTTAAAATTCTCTCTAGAATTTTCAAAATCCATGTCCACATGTTTACAATTTCACGTCAAAAAATGGCTAAAATTCCAGTTGAAATTTTTTCAAAGTCCCTTAAAAATTTTCCAATTTTTGTCCCAATTCTTCCCATTCCCATTGAAACTTTTCAAATCCCTCTCAGAATTGTTGAAATTCTGTTGAAGCTTTTAAAATTCTCTCTAGAATTTTCAAAATCCATGTCCACATGTTTACAATTTCACGTCAAAAAAATGGCTAAAATTCCAGTTGAAATTTTTTCAAAGTCCCTTCAAAATTTTCCAATTTTTGTCCCAATTCTTCCCATTCCCATTGAAACTTTTCAAATCCCTCTCAACATTGTTGAAATTCTGTTGAAGCTTTTCAAATTCTCTCTAGAATTTTCAAAATCCATGTCCACATGTTTACAATTTCACGTCAAAAAATGGCTAAAATTCCAGTTGAAACTTTTTCAAAGTCCCTTCAAAATTTTCCAATTTTTGTCCCAATTCTTCCCATTCCCACTGAAACTTTTCAAATCCCTCTCAAAATTGTTGAAATTCTGTTGAAGCTTTTAGAATTCTCTCTAGAATTTTCAAAATCCATGTCCACATGTTTACAATTTCACGTCAAAAAATGGCTAAAATTCCATTTGAAATTTTTTCAAAGTCCCTTAAAAATTTTCCAATTTTTGTCCCAATTCTTCCCATTCCCACTGAAACTTTTCAAATCCCTCTCAGAATTGTTGAAATTCTGTTGAAGCTTTTAAAATTCTCTCTAGAATTTTCAAAATCCATGTCCACATGTTTACAATTTCATGTCAAAAAATGGCTAAAATTCCAGTTGAAATTTTTTCAAAGTCCCTTCAAAATTTTCCAATTTTTGTCCCAATTCTTCCCATTCCCATTGAAACTTTTCAAATCCCTCTCAAAATTGTTGAAATTCTGTTGAAGCTTTTAGAATTCTCTCTAGAATTTTCAAAATCCATGTCCACATGTTTACAATTTCACGTCAAAAAATGGCTAAAATTCCAGTTGAAACTTTTTCAAAGTCCCTTAAAAATTTTCCAATTTTTGTCCCAATTCGTCCCATTCCCATTGAAACTTTTCAAATCCCTCTCAAAATTGTTGAAATTCTGTTGTAGCTTTTCAAATTCTCTCTAGAATTTTCAAAATCCATGTCCACATGTTTACAATTTCACGTCAAAAAATGGCTAAAATTCCAGTTGAAATTTTTTCAAAGTCCCTTAAAAATTTTCCAATTTTTGTCCCAATTCTTCCCATTCCCATTGAAACTTTTCAAATCCCTCTCAGAATTGTTGAAATTCTGTTGAAGCTTTTAAAATTCTCTCTAGAATTTTCAAAATCCATGTCCACATGTTTACAATTTCACATAAAAAAATGGCTAAAATTCCAGTTGAAATTTTTTCAAAGTCCCTTCAAAATTTTCCAATTTTTGTCCCAATTCTTCCCATTCCCATTGAAACTTTTCAAATCCCTCTCAAAATTGTTGAAATTCTGTTGAAGCTTTTAGAATTCTCTCTAGAATTTTCAAAATCCATGTCCACATGTTTACAATTTCACGTCAAAAAATGGCTAAAATTCCAGTTGAAACTTTTTCAAAGTCCCTTAAAAATTTTCCAATTTTTGTCCCAATTCTTCCCATTCCCATTGAAACTTTTCAAATCCCTCTCAGAATTGTTGAAATTCTGTTGTAGCTTTTCAAATTCTCTCTAGAATTTTCAAAATCCATGTCCACATGTTTACAATTTCACGTCAAAAAATGGCTAAAATTCCAGTTGAAATTTTTTCAAAGTCCCTTAAAAATTTTCCAATTTTTGTCCCAATTCTTCCCATTCCCATTGAAACTTTTCAAATCCCTCTCAAAATTGTTGAAATTCTGTTGAAGCTTTTAAAATTCTCTCTAGAATTTTCAAAATCCATGTCCACATGTTTACAATTTCACGTAAAAAATGGCTAAAATTCCAGTTGAAATTTTTTCAAAGTCCCTTCAAAATTTTCCAATTTTTGTCCCAATTCTTCCCATTCCCATTGAAACTTTTCAAATCCCTCTCAGAATTGTTGAAATTCTGTTGAAGCTTTTAAAATTCTCTCTAGAATTTTCAAAATCCATGTCCACGTGTTTACAATTTCACGTCAAAAAATGGCTAAAATTCCAGTTGAAATTTTTTCAAAGTCCCTTAAAAATTTTCCAATTTTTGTCCCAATTCTTCCCATTCCCTTGAAACTTTTCAAATCTTTCTCAGCATTGTTGAAATTCTGTTGAAGCTTTTAAAATTCTCTCTAGAATTTTCAAAATCCATGTCCACATGTTTACAATTTCACTTAAAAAAATGGCTAAAATTCCAGCTGAAATTTTTTCAAAGTCCCTTAAAAATTTTCCAATTTTTGTCCCAATTCTTCCCATTCCCATTGAAACTTTTCAAATCCCTCTCAAAATTGTTGAAATTCTGTTGAAGCTTTTAAAATTCTCTCTAGAATTTTCAAAATCCATGTCCACATGTTTACAATTTCACGTCAAAAAATGGCTAAAATTCCAGTTGAAATTTTTTCAAAGTCCCTTAAAAATTTTCCAATTTTTGTCCCAATTCTTCCCATTCCCATTGAAACTTTTCAAATCCCTCTCAGAATTGTTGAAATTCTGTTGAAGCTTTTAAAATTCTCTCTAGAATTTTCAAAATCCATGTCCACATGTTTACAATTTCACGTCAAAAAATGGCTAAAATTCCAGTTGAAATTTTTTCAAAGTCCCTTAAAAATTTTCCAATTTTTGTCCCAATTCTTCCCATTCCCATTGAAACTTTTCAAATCTCTCTCAAAATTGTTGAAATTCTGTTGAAGCTTTTAAAATTCTCTCTAGAATTTTCAAAATCCATGTCCACATGTTTACAATATCACGTCAAAAAAATGGCTAAAATTCCAGTTGAAATTTTTTCAAAGTCCCTTAAAAATTTTCCAATTTTTGTCCCAATTCTTCCCATTCCCATTGAAACTTTTCAAATCCCTCTCAGAATTGTTGAAATTCTGTTGAAGCTTTTAAAATTCTCTCTAGAATTTTCAAAATCCATGTCCACATGTTTACAATTTCACGTCAAAAAATGGCTAAAATTCCAGTTGAAATTTTTTCAAAGTCCCTTAAAAATTTTCCAATTTTTGTCCCAATTCTTCCCATTCCCATTGAAACTTTTCAAATCCCTCTCAAAATTGTTGAAATTCTGTTGAAGCTTTTAAAATTCTCTCTAGAATTTTCAAAATCCATGTCCACATGTTTACAATTTCACGTCAATAAATTGCTAAAATTACAGTTGAAACTTTTTCAAAGTCCCTTCAAAATTTTCCAATTTTTGTCCCAATTCTTCCCATTCCCACTGAAACTTTTCAAATCCCTCTCAAAATTGTTGAAATTCTGTTGAAGCTTTTAGAATTCTCTCTAGAATTTTCAAAATCCATGTCCACATGTTTACAATTTCACGTCAAAAAATTGCTAAAATTCCAGTTGAAACTTTTTCAAAGTCCCTTAAAAATTTTCCAATTTTTGTCCCAATTCTTCCTATTCCCATTGAAACTTTTCAAATCCCTCTCAAAATTGTTGAAATTCTGTTGAAGCTTTTAAAATTCTCTCTAGAATTTTCAAAATCCATGTCCACATGTTTACAATTTCACGTCAAAAAATGGCTAAAATTCCAGTTGAAATTTTTTCAAAGTCCCTTAAAAATTTTCCAATTTTTGTCCCAATTCTTCCCATTCCCTTGAAACTTTTCAAATCTTTCTCAGCATTGTTGAAATTCTGTTGAAGCTTTTAAAATTCTCTCTAGAATTTTCAAAATCCATGTCCACATGTTTACAATTTCACGTCAAAAAATGGCTAAAATTCCAGTTGAAACTTTTTCAAAGTCCCTTAAAAATTTTCCAATTTTTGTCCCAATTCTTCCCATTCCCATTGAAACTTTTCAAATCCCTCTCAGAATTGTTGAAATTCTGTTGAAGCTTTTAAAATTCTCTCTAGAATTTTCAAAATCCATGTCCACATGTTTACAATTTCACGTCAAAAAATGGCTAAAATTCCAGTTGAAATTTTTTCAAAGTCCCTTAAAAATTTTCCAATTTTTGTCCCAATTCTTCCCATTCCCATTGAAACTTTTCAAATCCCTCTCAGAATTGTTGAAATTCTGTTGAAGCTTTTAAAATTCTCTCTAGAATTTTCAAAATCCATGTCCACATGTTTACAATTTCACATCAAAAAATGGCTAAAATTCCAGTTGAAATTTTTTCAAAGTCCCTTAAAAATTTTCCAATTTTTGTCCCAATTCTTCCCATTCCCATTGAAACTTTTCAAATCCCTCTCAGAATTGTTGAAATTCTGTTGAAGCTTTTAAAATTCTCTCTAGATTTTTCAAAATCCATGTCCACATGTTTACAATTTCACGTCAAAAAATGGCTAAAATTCCAGTTGAAACTTTTTCAAAGTCCCTTAAAAATTTTCCAATTTTTGTCCCAATTCTTCCCATTCCCATTGAAACTTTTTGAAATCCCTCTCAAAATTGTTGAAATTCTGTTGAAGCTTTTAAAATTCTCTCTAGAATTTTCAAAATCCATGTCCACATGTTTACAATTTCACATAAAAAATGGCTAAAATTCCAGTTGAAATTTTTTCAAAGTCCCTTAAAAATTTTCCAATTTTTGTCCCAATTCTTCCCATTCCCATTGAAACTTTTCAAATCCCTCTCAAAATTGTTGAAATTCTGTTGAAGCTTTTAAAATTCTCTCTAGAATTTTCAAAATCCATGTCCACATGTTTACAATTTCACGTCAAAAAATGGCTAAAATTCCAGTTGAAATTTTTTCAAAGTCCCTTAAAAATTTTCAAATTTTTGTCCCAATTCTTCCCATTCCCATTGAAACTTTTCAAATCCCTCTCAGAATTGTTGAAATTCTGTTGAAGCTTTTAAAATTCTCTCTAGAATTTTCAAAATCCATGTCCACATGTTTACAATTTCACTTAAAAAAATGGCTAAAATTCCAGTTGAAATTTTTTCAAAGTCCCTGAAAAATTTTCCAATTTTTGTCCCAATTCTTCCCATTCCCATTGAAACTTTTCAAATCCCTCTCAGAATTGTTGAAATTCTGTTGAAGCTTTTAAAATTCTCTCTAGAATTTTCAAAATCCATGTCCACATGTTTACAATTTCACATAAAAAAATGGCTAAAATTCCAGTTGAAATTTTTTCAAAGTCCCTTAAAAATTTTCCAATTTTTGTCCCAATTCTTCCCATTCCCATTGAAACTTTTCAAATCCCTCTCAGAATTGTTGAAATTCTGTTGAAGCTTTTAAAATTCTCTCTAGAATTTTCAAAATCCATGTCCACATGTTTACAATTTCACGTCAAAAAATGGCTAAAGTTCCAGTTGAAACTTTTTCAAAGTCCCTGAAAAATTTTCCAATTTTTGTCCCAATTCTTCCCATTCCCACTGAAACTTTTCAAATCCCTCTCAAAATTGTTGAAATTCTGTTGAAGCTTTTAGAATTCTCTCTAGAATTTTCAAAATCCATGTCCACATGTTTACAATTTCACGTCAAAAAATGGCTAAAATTCCAGTTGAAATTTTTTCAAAGTCCCTTAAAAATTTTCCAATTTTTGTCCCAATTCTTCCCATTCCCATTGAAACTTTTCAAATCCCTCTCAGAATTGTTGAAATTCTGTTGAAGCTTTTAAAATTCTCTCTAGAATTTTCAAAATCCATGTCCACATGTTTACAATTTCATGTCAAAAAATGGCTAAAATTCCAGTTGAAATTTTTTCAAAGTCCCTTAAAAATTTTCCAATTTTTGTCCCAATTCTTCCCATTCCCATTGAAACTTTTCAAATCCCTCTCAAAATTGTTGAAATTCTGTTGAAGCTTTTAAAATTCTCTCTAGAATTTTCAAAATCCATGTCCACATGTTTACAATTCCCTGTCAAAAAATTGCTAAAATTCCAGTTGAATTTTTTCAAAGTCCCTTAAAAATTTTCCAATTTTTGTCCCAATTCTTCCCATTCCCATTGAAACTTTTCAAATCCCTCTCAGAATTGTTGAAATTCTGTTGAAGCTTTTAGAATTCTCTCTAGAATTTTCAAAATCCATGTCCACATGTTTACAATTTCACGTCAAAAAATGGCTAAAATTCCAGTTGAAATTTTTTCAAAGTCCCTTAAAAATTTTCCAATTTTTGTCCCAATTCTTCCCATTCCCTTGAAACTTTTCAAATCTTTCTCAGCATTGTTGAAATTCTGTTGAAGCTTTTAAAATTCTCTCTAGAATTTTCAAAATCCATGTCCACATGTTTACAATTTCACGTCAAAAAATGGCTAAAATTCCAGTTGAAACTTTTTCAAAGTCCCTTAAAAATTTTCCAATTTTTGTCCCAATTCTTCCCATTCCCATTGAAACTTTTCAAATCCCTCTCAGAATTGTTGAAATTCTGTTGAAGCTTTTAAAATTCTCTCTAGAATTTTCAAAATCCATGTCCACATGTTTACAATTTCACGTCAAAAAATGGCTAAAATTCCAGTTGAAATTTTTTCAAAGTCCCTTAAAAATTTTCCAATTTTTGTCCCAATTCTTCCCATTCCCATTGAAACTTTTCAAATCCCTCTCAGAATTGTTGAAATTCTGTTGAAGCTTTTAAAATTCTCTCTAGAATTTTCAAAATCCATGTCCACATGTTTACAATTTCACATCAAAAAATGGCTAAAATTCCAGTTGAAATTTTTTCAAAGTCCCTTAAAAATTTTCCAATTTTTGTCCCAATTCTTCCCATTCCCATTGAAACTTTTCAAATCCCTCTCAGAATTGTTGAAATTCTGTTGAAGCTTTTAAAATTCTCTCTAGATTTTTCAAAATCCATGTCCACATGTTTACAATTTCACGTCAAAAAATGGCTAAAATTCCAGTTGAAACTTTTTCAAAGTCCCTTAAAAATTTTCCGATTTTTGTCCCAATTCTTCCCATTCCCATTGAAACTTTTTGAAATCCCTCTCAAAATTGTTGAAATTCTGTTGAAGCTTTTAAAATTCTCTCTAGAATTTTCAAAATCCATGTCCACATGTTTACAATTTCACATAAAAAATGGCTAAAATTCCAGTTGAAATTTTTTCAAAGTCCCTTAAAAATTTTCCAATTTTTGTCCCAATTCTTCCCATTCCCATTGAAACTTTTCAAATCCCTCTCAAAATTGTTGAAATTCTGTTGAAGCTTTTAAAATTCTCTCTAGAATTTTCAAAATCCATGTCCACATGTTTACAATTTCACGTCAAAAAATGGCTAAAATTCCAGTTGAAATTTTTTCAAAGTCCCTTAAAAATTTTCAAATTTTTGTCCCAATTCTTCCCATTCCCATTGAAACTTTTCAAATCCCTCTCAGAATTGTTGAAATTCTGTTGAAGCTTTTAAAATTCTCTCTAGAATTTTCAAAATCCATGTCCACATGTTTACAATTTCACTTAAAAAAATGGCTAAAATTCCAGTTGAAATTTTTTCAAAGTCCCTGAAAAATTTTCCAATTTTTGTCCCAATTCTTCCCATTCCATTGAAACTTTTCAAATCCCTCTCAGAATTGTTGAAATTCTGTTGAAGCTTTTAAAATTCTCTCTAGAATTTTCAAAATCCATGTCCACATGTTTACAATTTCACATAAAAAAATGGCTAAAATTCCAGTTGAAATTTTTTCAAAGTCCCTTAAAAATTTTCCAATTTTTGTCCCAATTCTTCCCATTCCCATTGAAACTTTTCAAATCCCTCTCAGAATTGTTGAAATTCTGTTGAAGCTTTTAAAATTCTCTCTAGAATTTTCAAAATCCATGTCCACATGTTTACAATTTCACGTCAAAAAATGGCTAAAGTTCCAGTTGAAACTTTTTCAAAGTCCCTGAAAAATTTTCCAATTTTTGTCCCAATTCTTCCCATTCCCACTGAAACTTTTCAAATCCCTCTCAAAATTGTTGAAATTCTGTTGAAGCTTTTAGAATTCTCTCTAGAATTTTCAAAATCCATGTCCACATGTTTACAATTTCACGTCAAAAAATGGCTAAAATTCCAGTTGAAATTTTTTCAAAGTCCCTTAAAAATTTTCCAATTTTTGTCCCAATTCTTCCCATTCCCATTGAAACTTTTCAAATCCCTCTCAGAATTGTTGAAATTCTGTTGAAGCTTTTAAAATTCTCTCTAGAATTTTCAAAATCCATGTCCACATGTTTACAATTTCATGTCAAAAAATGGCTAAAATTCCAGTTGAAATTTTTTCAAAGTCCCTTAAAAATTTTCCAATTTTTGTCCCAATTCTTCCCATTCCCATTGAAACTTTTCAAATCCCTCTCAAAATTGTTGAAATTCTGTTGAAGCTTTTAAAATTCTCTCTAGAATTTTCAAAATCCATGTCCACATGTTTACAATTCCCTGTCAAAAAATTGCTAAAATTCCAGTTGAATTTTTTCAAAGTCCCTTAAAAATTTTCCAATTTTTGTCCCAATTCTTCCCATTCCCATTGAAACTTTTCAAATCCCTCTCAGAATTGTTGAAATTCTGTTGAAGCTTTTAGAATTCTCTCTAGAATTTTCAAAATCCATGTCCACATGTTTACAATTTCACGTCAAAAAATGGCTAAAATTCCAGTTGAAATTTTTTCAAAGTCCCTTAAAAATTTTCCAATTTTTGTCCCAATTCTTCCCATTCCCATTGAAACTTTTCAAATCCCTCTCAGAATTGTTGAAATTCTGTTGAAGCTTTTAAAATTCTCTCTAGAATTTTCAAAATCCATGTCCACATGTTTACAATTTCACATAAAAAAATGGCTAAAATTCCAGTTGAAATTTTTTCAAAGTCCCTTAAAAATTTTCCAATTTTTGTCCCAATTCTTACCATTCCCATTGAAACTTTTCAAATCCCTCTCAGAATTGTTGAAATTCTGTTGAAGCTTTTAAAATTCTCTCTAGAATTTTCAAAATCCATGTCCACATGTTTACAATTTCACGTCAAAAAATGGCTAAAATTCCAGTTGAAGTTTTTTCAAAGTCCCTTAAAAATTTTCCAATTTTTGTCCCAATTCTTCCCATTCCCATTGAAACTTTTCAAATCCCTCTCAGAATTGTTGAAATTCTGTTGAAGCTTTTAAAATTCTCTCTAGAATTTTCAAAATCCATGTCCACATGTTTACAATTTCACGTCAAAAAATGGCTAAAATTCCAGTTGAAATTTTTTCAAAGTCCCTTCAAAATTTTCCAATTTTTGTCCCAATTCTTCCCATTCCCATTGAAACTTTTCAAATCCCTCTCAAAATTGTTGAAATTCTGTTGAAGCTTTTAAAATTCTCTCTAGAATTTTCAAAATCCATGTCCACATGTTTACAATTTCACGTCAAAAAATGGCTAAAATTCCAGTTGAAATTTTTTCAAAGTCCCTTCAAAATTTTCCAATTTTTGTCCCAATTCTTCCCATTCCCATTGAAACTTTTCAAATCCCTCTCAGAATTGTTGAAATTCTGTTGAAGCTTTTAAAATTCTCTCTAGAATTTTCAAAATCCATGTCCACATGTTTACAATTTCTCGTCAAAAAATGGCTAAAATTCCAGTTGAAACTTTTTCAAAGTCCCTTAAAAATTTTCCAATTTTTGTCCCAATTCTTCCCATTCCCATTGAAACTTTTCAAATCCCTCTCAAAATTGTTGAAATTCTGTTGAAGCTTTTAAAATTCTCTCTAGAATTTTCAAAATCCATGTCCACATGTTTACAATTTCACGTCAAAAAATGGCTAAAATTCCAGTTGAAATTTTTTCAAAGTCCCTTAAAAATTTTCCAATTTTTGTCCCAATTCTTCCCATTCCCATTGAAACTTTTCAAATCCCTCTCAGAATTGTTGAAATTCTGTTGAAGCTTTTAAAATTCTCTCTAGAATTTTCAAAATCCATGTCCACATGTTTACAATTTCATGTCAAAAAATGGCTAAAATTCCAGTTGAAATTTTTTCAAAGTCCCTTAAAAATTTTCCAATTTTTGTCCCAATTCTTCCCATTCCCATTGAAACTTTTCAAATCCCTCTCAAAATTGTTGAAATTCTGTTGAAGCTTTTAGAATTCTCTCTAGAATTTTCAAAATCCATGTCCACATGTTTACAATTCCCTGTCAAAAAATTGCTAAAATTCCAGTTGAAACTTTTTCAAAGTCCCTTAAAAATTTTCCAATTTTTGTCCCAATTCTTCCCATTCCCATTGAAACTTTTCAAATCCCTCTCAAAATTGTTGAAATTCTGTTGAAGCTTTTAAAATTCTCTCTAGAATTTTCAAAATCCATGTCCACATGTTTACAATTTCACGTCAAAAAATGGCTAAAATTCCAGTTGAAATTTTTTCAAAGTCCCTTAAAAATTTTCCAATTTTTGTCCCAATTCTTCCCATTCCCATTGAAACTTTTCAAATCTCTCTCAAAATTGTTGAAATTCTGTTGAAGCTTTTAAAATTCTCTCTAGAATTTTCAAAATCCATGTCCACATGTTTACAATTTCACGTCAAAAAATGGCTAAAATTCCAGTTGAAATTTTTTCAAAGTCCCTTAAAAATTTTCCAATTTTTGTCCCAATTCTTCCCATTCCCATTGAAACTTTTCAAATCCCTCTCAAAATTGTTGAAATTCTGTTGAAGCTTTTAAAATTCTCTCTAGAATTTTCAAAATCCATGTCCACATGTTTACAATTTCACGTCAAAAAATGGCTAAAATTCCAGTTGAAATTTTTTCAAAGTCCCTTAAAAATTTTCCAATTTTTGTCCCAATTCTTACCATTCCCATTGAAACTTTTCAAATCCCTCTCAGAATTGTTGAAATTCTGTTGAAGCTTTTAAAATTCTCTCTAGAATTTTCAAAATCCATGGCCACATGTTTACAATTTCACGTCAAAAAATGGCTAAAATTCCAGTTGAAGTTTTTTCAAAGTCCCTTAAAAATTTTCCAATTTTTGTCCCAATTCTTCCCATTCCCATTGAAACTTTTCAAATCCCTCTCAGAATTGTTGAAATTCTGTTAAAGCTTTTAAAATTCTCTCTAGAATTTTCAAAATCCATGTCCACATGTTTACAATTTCACGTCAAAAAATGGCTAAAATTCCAGTTGAAATTTTTTCAAAGTCCCTTCAAAATTTTCCAATTTTTGTCCCAATTCTTCCCATTCCCATTGAAACTTTTCAAATCCCTCTCAAAATTGTTGAAATTCTGTTGAAGCTTTTAAAATTCTCTCTAGAATTTTCAAAATCCATGTCCACATGTTTACAATTTCACGTCAAAAAATGGCTAAAATTCCAGTTGAAATTTTTTCAAAGTCCCTTCAAAATTTTCCAATTTTTGTCCCAATTCTTCCCATTCCCATTGAAACTTTTCAAATCCCTCTCAGAATTGTTGAAATTCTGTTGAAGCTTTTAAAATTCTCTCTAGAATTTTCAAAATCCATGTCCACATGTTTACAATTTCTCGTCAAAAAATGGCTAAAATTCCAGTTGAAACTTTTTCAAAGTCCCTTAAAAATTTTCCAATTTTTGTCCCAATTCTTCCCATTCCCATTGAAACTTTTCAAATCCCTCTCAAAATTGTTGAAATTCTGTTGAAGCTTTTAAAATTCTCTCTAGAATTTTCAAAATCCATGTCCACATGTTTACAATTTCACGTCAAAAAATGGCTAAAATTCCAGTTGAAATTTTTTCAAAGTCCCTTAAAAATTTTCCAATTTTTGTCCCAATTCTTCCCATTCCCATTGAAACTTTTCAAATCCCTCTCAGAATTGTTGAAATTCTGTTGAAGCTTTTAAAATTCTCTCTAGAATTTTCAAAATCCATGGCCACATGTTTACAATTTCACATAAAAAATGGCTAAAATTCCAGTTGAAATTTTTTCAAAGTCCCTTAAAAATTTTCCAATTTTTGTCCCAATTCTTCCCATTCCCATTGAAACTTTTCAAATCCCTCTCAAAATTGTTGAAATTCTGTTGAAGCTTTTAAAATTCTCTCTAGAATTTTCAAAATCCATGTCCACATGTTTACAATTTCACGTCAAAAAATGACTAAAATTCCATTTGAAATTTTTTCAAAGTCCCTTAAAAATTTTCCAATTTTTGTCCCAATTCTTCCCATTCCCATTGAAACTTTTCAAATCCCTCTCAGAATTGTTGAAATTCTGTTGAAGCTTTTAAAATTCTCTCTAGAATTTTCAAAATCCATGTCCACATGTTTACAATTTCACGTCAAAAAATGGCTAAAATTCCAGTTGAAATTTTTTCAAAGTCCCTTAAAAATTTTCCAATTTTTGTCCCAATTCTTCCCATTCCCATTGAAACTTTTCAAATCCCTCTCAGAATTGTTGAAATTCTGTTGAAGCTTTTAAAATTCTCTCTAGAATTTTCAAAATCCATGTCCACATGTTTACAATTTCACGTCAAAAAATGGCTAAAATTCCAGTTGAAACTTTTTCAAAGTCCCTTCAAAATTTTCCAATTTTTGTCCCAATTCTTCCCATTCCCACTGAAACTTTTCAAATCCCTCTCAAAATTGTTGAAATTCTGTTGAAGCTTTTAAAATTCTCTCTAGAATTTTCAAAATCCATGTCCACATGTTTACAATTTCACGTCAAAAAATGGCTAAAATTCCAGTTGAAATTTTTTCAAAGTCCCTTAAAAATTTTCCAATTTTTGTCCCAATTCTTCCCATTCCCATTGAAACTTTTCAAATCCCTCTCAGAATTGTTGAAATTCTGTTGAAGCTTTTAAAATTCTCTCTAGAATTTTCAAAATCCATGTCCACGTGTTTACAATTTCACGTCAAAAAATGGCTAAAATTCCAGTTGAAATTTTTTCAAAGTCCCTTAAAAATTTTCCAATTTTTGTCCCAATTCTTCCCATTCCCATTGAAACTTTTCAAATCCCTCTCAGAATTGTTGAAATTCTGTTGAAGCTTTTAAAATTCTCTCTAGAATTTTCAAAATCCATGTCCACATGTTTACAATTTCACGTCAAAAAATGGCTAAAATTCCAGTTGAAATTTTTTCAAAGTCCCTTAAAAATTTTCCAATTTTTGTCCCAATTCTTCCCATTCCCATTGAAACTTTTCAAATCCCTCTCAGAATTGTTGAAATTCTGTTGAAGCTTTTAAAATTCTCTCTAGAATTTTCAAAATCCATGTCCACATGTTTACAATTTCACGTCAAAAAATGGCTAAAATTCCAGTTGAAACTTTTTCAAAGTCCCTTCAAAATTTTCCAATTTTTGTCCCAATTCTTCCCATTCCCACTGAAACTTTTCAAATCCCTCTCAAAATTGTTGAAATTCTGTTGAAGCTTTTAAAATTCTCTCTAGAATTTTCAAAATCCATGTCCACATGTTTACAATTTCACGTCAAAAAATGGCTAAAATTCCAGTTGAAATTTTTTCAAAGTCCCTTAAAAATTTTCCAATTTTTGTCCCAATTCTTCCCATTCCCATTGAAACTTTTCAAATCCCTCTCAGAATTGTTGAAATTCTGTTGAAGCTTTTAAAATTCTCTCTAGAATTTTCAAAATCCATGTCCACGTGTTTACAATTTCACATCAAAAAATGGCTAAAATTCCAGTTGAAATTTTTTCAAAGTCCCTTAAAAATTTTCCAATTTTTGTCCCAATTCTTCCCATTCCCATTGAAACTTTTCAAATCCCTCTCAGAATTGTTGAAATTCTGTTGAAGCTTTTAAAATTCTCTCTAGAATTTTCAAAATCCATGTCCACATGTTTACAATTTCATGTCAAAAAATGGCTAAAATTCCATTTGAAATTTTTTCAAAGTCCCTTAAAAATTTTCCAATTTTTGTCCCAATTCTTCCCATTCCCATTGAAACTTTTCAAATCCCTCTCAGAATTGTTGAAATTCTGTTGAAGCTTTTAAAATTCTCTCTAGAATTTTCAAAATCCATGTCCACATGTTTACAATTTCACGTCAAAAAATGGCTAAAATTCCAGTTGAAATTTTTTCAAAGTCCCTTAAAAATTTTCCAATTTTTGTCCCAATTCTTCCCATTCCCATTGAAACTTTTCAAATCCCTCTCAGAATTGTTGAAATTCTGTTGAAGCTTTTAAAATTCTCTCTAGAATTTTCAAAATCCATGTCCACATGTTTACAATTTCACGTAAAAAAATGGCTAAAATTCCAGATGAAACTTTTTCAAAGTCCCTTAAAAATTTTCCCATTTTTGTCCCAATTCTTCCCATTCCCATTGAAACTTTTCAAATCCCTCTCAAAATTGTTGAAATTCTGTTGAAGCTTTTAAAATTCTCTCTAGAATTTTCAAAATCCATGTCCACATGTTTACAATTCCACGTCAAAAAATGGCTAAAATTCCAGTTGAAATTTTTTCAAAGTCCCTTAAATATTTTCCAATTTTTGTCCCAATTCTTCCCATTCCCATTGAAACTTTTCAAATCCCTCTCAAAATTGTTGAAATTCTCTTGAAGCTTTTAAAATTCTCTCTAGAATTTTCAAAATCCATGTCCACATGTTTACAATTTCACGTCAAAAAATGGCTAAAATTCCAGTTGAAATTTTTTCAAAGTCCCTGAAAAATTTTCCAATTTTTGTCCCAATTCTTCCCATTCCCATTGAAACTTTTCAAATCCCTCTCAGAATTGTTGAAATTCTGTTGAAGCTTTTAAAATTCTCTCTAGAATTTTCAAAATCCATGTCCACATGTTTACAATTCCCTGTCAAAAAATTGCTAAAATTCCAGTTGAATTTTTTCAAAGTCCCTTAAAAATTTTCCAATTTTTGTCCCAATTCTTCCCATTCCCATTGAAACTTTTCAAATCCCTCTCAGAATTGTTGAAATTCTGTTGAAGCTTTTAGAATTCTCTCTAGAATTTTCAAAATCCATGTCCACATGTTTACAATTTCACGTCAAAAAATGGCTAAAATTCCAGTTGAAATTTTTTCAAAGTCCCTTAAAAATTTTCCAATTTTTGTCCCAATTCTTCCCATTCCCATTGAAACTTTTCAAATCCCTCTCAGAATTGTTGAAATTCTGTTGAAGCTTTTAAAATTCTCTCTAGAATTTTCAAAATCCATGTCCACATGTTTACAATTTCACATAAAAAAATGGCTAAAATTCCAGTTGAAATTTTTTCAAAGTCCCTTAAAAATTTTCCAATTTTTGTCCCAATTCTTACCATTCCCATTGAAACTTTTCAAATCCCTCTCAGAATTGTTGAAATTCTGTTGAAGCTTTTAAAATTCTCTCTAGAATTTTCAAAATCCATGTCCACATGTTTACAATTTCACGTCAAAAAATGGCTAAAATTCCAGTTGAAGTTTTTTCAAAGTCCCTTAAAAATTTTCCAATTTTTGTCCCAATTCTTCCCATTCCCATTGAAACTTTTCAAATCCCTCTCAGAATTGTTGAAATTCTGTTGAAGCTTTTAAAATTCTCTCTAGAATTTTCAAAATCCATGTCCACATGTTTACAATTTCACGTCAAAAAATGGCTAAAATTCCAGTTGAAATTTTTCAAAGTCCCTTCAAAATTTTCCAATTTTTGTCCCAATTCTTCCCATTCCCATTGAAACTTTTCAAATCCCTCTCAAAATTGTTGAAATTCTGTTGAAGCTTTTAAAATTCTCTCTAGAATTTTCAAAATCCATGTCCACATGTTTACAATTTCACGTCAAAAAATGGCTAAAATTCCAGTTGAAATTTTTTCAAAGTCCCTTCAAAATTTTCCAATTTTTGTCCCAATTCTTCCCATTCCCATTGAAACTTTTCAAATCCCTCTCAGAATTGTTGAAATTCTGTTGAAGCTTTTAAAATTCTCTCTAGAATTTTCAAAATCCATGTCCACATGTTTACAATTTCTCGTCAAAAAATGGCTAAAATTCCAGTTGAAACTTTTTCAAAGTCCCTTAAAAATTTTCCAATTTTTGTCCCAATTCTTCCCATTCCCATTGAAACTTTTCAAATCCCTCTCAAAATTGTTGAAATTCTGTTGAAGCTTTTAAAATTCTCTCTAGAATTTTCAAAATCCATGTCCACATGTTTACAATTTCACGTCAAAAAATGGCTAAAATTCCAGTTGAAATTTTTTCAAAGTCCCTTAAAAATTTTCCAATTTTTGTCCCAATTCTTCCCATTCCCATTGAAACTTTTCAAATCCCTCTCAGAATTGTTGAAATTCTGTTGAAGCTTTTAAAATTCTCTCTAGAATTTTCAAAATCCATGTCCACATGTTTACAATTTCATGTCAAAAAATGGCTAAAATTCCAGTTGAAATTTTTTCAAAGTCCCTTAAAAATTTTCCAATTTTTGTCCCAATTCTTCCCATTCCCATTGAAACTTTTCAAATCCCTCTCAAAATTGTTGAAATTCTGTTGAAGCTTTTAGAATTCTCTCTAGAATTTTCAAAATCCATGTCCACATGTTTACAATTCCCTGTCAAAAAATTGCTAAAATTCCAGTTGAAACTTTTTCAAAGTCCCTTAAAAATTTTCCAATTTTTGTCCCAATTCTTCCCATTCCCATTGAAACTTTTCAAATCCCTCTCAAAATTGTTGAAATTCTCTTGAAGCTTTTAAAATTCTCTCTAGAATTTTCAAAATCCATGTCCACATGTTTACAATTTCACGTCAAAAAATGGCTAAAATTCCAGTTGAAATTTTTTCAAAGTCCCTTAAAAATTTTCCAATTTTTCCCCAATTCTTCCC
>NW_028116509.1:0-32260 GCF_964273445.1 Streptopelia decaocto | reverse complement strand
GCTGCCAAATAGTGAGCCTTTGGAGGCGATGGGGCTGCCAAATAGTGAGCCTTTGGGGGGCTATGGGGCTGCCAAATAGTGAGCCTTTGGGGGCCATGGGGCTGCCAAATAGTGAGCCTTGGGGAGCAATGGAACTGCGAAATAGTGAGCCTTGGAGGGCTATGGGGCTGCCAAAAAATGAGCCTTGGGGGCTTTGGGGTTGCCAAATAGTGAGCCTTGGGGGGCATTGGGGCTGCCAAATAGTGAGCCTTGTTGGGCTATGGGGCTGCCAAATACTGAGCCTTTGCGGGGCAATGGGGCTGCCAAATAGTGAGCCTTGGAGGGCTAAGGGACTGCCAAATACTGAACCTTGGGGGGCGAAGCGGCTGCCAAATAGTGAGCCTTAGGGGGCTATGGAGCTGCCAAATAGTGATTCTTTTGGGGGTGATGGGGCTGCCAAATAGTGATTTTTTTGGGGGCGATGGGGCTGCCAAATAGTGAGCCTTGGGGGTTATGGGGCTGCCAAATAGTGAGCCTCGGTGGGCAATGGGGCTGCCAAATAGTGAACCTTTGCGGGGCGATGGTGCTACCAAATAGTGAGCCTTGGGGGGCTATGGGGCTGCCAAATAGTAAGCCTCGGTAGGCAATGGGGCTGCCAAATAGTGAGCCTTGGAGGAGCAATGGGGCTGCCAAATAGTGAGCCTTGGGGGGCTATGGGGCTGCCAAATAGTAAGCCTCGGTGGGCAATGGGGCTGCCAAATAGTGAGCCTTGGAGGAGCAATGGGGCTGCCAAATAGTGAGCCTTGGGGGGCTATGGGGCTGCCAAATAGTGAGCGTTTGCCGGGCGATGGTGCTGCCAAATAGTGAACCTTTGGGGGGCTATAAGGCTGCCAAATAGTGAGCCTTGGGGGCCTATAAGGCTGCCAAATAGTGACTCTTGGGGGGCTATGGGGCTGCCAAATAGTGAGCCTTGGGGGGCTATGCGGGTGCCAAATAGTGAGCCTTAGGGGACTATGGTGCTGCCAAATAGTGAGCCTTGGGGGGCTATAAGGCTGCCAAATAGTGAGCCTGGGGGGGTATGGGGCTGCCAAATAGTGTGCGTTGGGAGGCAATGGGGCTGCCAAATAGTGAGCCTTGAGGGGCTATGGGGCTGCCAAATAGTGATGTAAAAAGGACTATGGAGGTCCCAAATAGTGAGCCTTAGGTGGCGATGGGGCTGCCAAATAGTGAGCCTTGGGGGCCTATGGGGCTGCCAAATAGTGAGCCTTGGGGGGCTATGGGGCTGCCAAATACTGAGCCTTTTGGGGTGATGGGGCTGCCAAATAGTGAGCCTTGGGGGGCGATGGGGCTGCCAAATAGTGAGCCTAGGTGGCGCGATGGGTCTGCCAAATAGTGACCCTTGGGGGGCTATGGGGCTGCCAAATAGTGACCCTTGGGGGGCTATGGGGCTGAAAAATAGTGAGCCTTGGGGGGCGACGGGGCTGCCAAATAGTGAGCCTTTGGGAGCGATGGGCCTGCCAAATAGAAGGCCTTGGGGGGCTATGGTGCTGCCAAATAGTGAGCCTTAGAGGTCTATGGGGCTGCCAAATAGTGATCATTTGAGGGGCTATGAGGCTGCCAAATAATGAACCTTGGGGGGCGAAACGGCAGCCAAATAGTGATCCTTGGGGAGGTATGGGGCTGCCAAATAGTGAGCCTATTGGGGGCGATGGGGCTGCCAAATAGTGAGCCTTGGGGTCTATGGGGCTGCCAAAGAGTGAGCCTTTGGGGGCTATGGGGCTGCCAAATAGTGAGCCTTGGGGTCTATGGGGCTGCCAAATAGTGAGCCTTTAGGGGCTATGGGGCTGCCAAATAGTGAGCCTTGGGGTCTATGGGGCTGCCAAAAAGTGAGCCTTTAGGGGCTATGGGGCTGCCAAATAGTGAGCTATAGGGGACTATGGGGCTGCCAAATAGTGAGCCTTGGGGGGGCTATGGGGCTGCCAAATAGTGAGCCTTTGGGGGCTATGGGGCTGCCAAATAGTGAGCCTTGTGGGGCGACAAGGCTGCCAAATAGTCAACCTTTCGGGGGCGAAGCGGCTGCCAAATAGTGAGCCTTTGCGGGGCGATGGGGCTACCAAATAGTGAGGCTTTGGGTGGCGATGGGGCTGCCAAATAGTGAGCCCTGGGGGCTATGGGGCTGCCAAATAGTGAGCCTTTGGGGGCTATGGGGCTGCCAAATAGTGTGCCTTGGGGGGCAATGGGGCTGCCAAATAGTGTGCCTTGGGGGGCAATGGAGCTGCCAAATAGTGAGCCTTGGGGGCTATGGGGCTGCAAAATAGTGAGCCTTTGCGGGGCGATGGGGCTGACAAATAGTGAGCCTTGGGGGGCTATGGGGCTGCCAAATAGTAAGCCTTAGGGGGCTATGGGCCTGCCAAATAGTGAGCCTTTGGGGGGCGATGGGGCTGCCAAATGCTGAGCCTTGGGGTCTATTGGGCTGCCAAATAGTGAGCCTTAGGGGGCTATGTGGCTGCCAAATAGTGAGCCTGATGGGGCTATGGGGCTGCCAAATAGTGAGCCTTGTGGGGCTATGGGGCTGCCAAATAGTCAACCTTTCTGGGGCGAAGCGGCTGCCAAATAGTGAGCCTTTGGGGGGCTAAGTGGCTGCCAATTAGTGAGCCTTTGGGGGGCAATGGGGCTGCCAAATAGTGAGCCCTGGGGGCCTATGGGGCTGCCAAATAGTGAGCCTTGGCGTCTATGGGGCTGCCAAATAGTTAGCCTTGAGGGGCTATGGGGCTGTCAAATAGTGAGCCTTGGCGGACTATGGGGCTGCCAAATAATGAACCTTGGGGGGTGATGGGGCTGCCAAACAGTGAGCCTTTGCGGGGCTATGGGGCTGCCAAATAGTGAGCCTTGGGGCGGCGAAGCGGCTTCCAAATAATTAGCCTTTTGCGGGGCGATGGGGCTGCCAAATAGTGAGCCTTGGGGGGCTATGGGGCTGCCAAATAGTGAGCCTTGGGGGGCAATGGGGCTGCCAAATAGTGAGGCTTGAGGGGCTATGGGGCTGCCAAATAGTGAGCTAAATAGGACTATGGGGGTCCCTAATAGTGAGCCTTAGGTGGCGATGGGGCTGCCAAATAGTGAGCCTTTGCGGGGCAATGGGGCTGCCAAATAGTGAGCCTTTGGGGGTGATGGGGCTGCCAAATAGTGAGCCTTATGGGGCGATGGGGCTGCCAAATAGTGAGCCTTGGAACGCTATGGGGCTGCCAAATAGTGAGGCTTTCGGGGTGATGGGGCTGCCAAATAGTGAGCCTTGGGGGGCTATGGGGCTGCCAAATAGTGAGCCTGTGGGGGCCATGGGGCTTCCAAATAGTGAGCCTATTGGGGCGAAGCGGCCGCCAAATAGTGAGCCTTAGGGGTCTATGAGGCTGCCAAATAGTGAGCCTTAGGTGGCGATGGGACTGCCAAATAGTGAGCCTTTGCGGGGCTATGCGGCTGCCAAATAGTGAGCCTTGGGGGGCGATGGGGCTGCCAAATAGTGAGCCTTGGGGGGTGATGGGGCTGCCAAATAGTGAGCCTTTTGGGGGCTATGGGGCTGCCAAATAGTGAGCCTTTGGCAAGCTATGGGGCTGCCAAATAGTGAGCCTTTCGGGGGCGATGGGGCTGCCAAATAGTGAGCCTTGGGGGGCTGTGGGGCTGCCAAATAGTGAGCCTTTGGAGGCGATGGGGCTGCCAAATAGTGAGCCTTTGGGGGGCTATGGGGCTGCCAAATAGTGAGCCTTTGGGGGCCATGGGGCTGCCAAATAGTGAGCCTTGGGGAGCAATGGAACTGCGAAATAGTGAGCCTTGGAGGGCTATGGGGCTGCCAAAAAATGAGCCTTGGGGGCTTTGGGGTTGCCAAATAGTGAGCCTTGGGGGGCATTGGGGCTGCCAAATAGTGAGCCTTGTTGGGCTATGGGGCTGCCAAATACTGAGCCTTTGCGGGGCAATGGGGCTGCCAAATAGTGAGCCTTGGAGGGCTAAGGGACTGCCAAATACTGAACCTTGGGGGGCGAAGCGGCTGCCAAATAGTGAGCCTTAGGGGGCTATGGAGCTGCCAAATAGTGATTCTTTTGGGGGTGATGGGGCTGCCAAATAGTGATTTTTTTGGGGGCGATGGGGCTGCCAAATAGTGAGCCTTGGGGGTTATGGGGCTGCCAAATAGTGAGCCTTTGAGGGCTATGGGGCTGCCAAATAGTGAACCTTTGCGGGGCGATGGTGCTACCAAATAGTGAGCCTTGGGGGGCTATGGGGCTGCCAAATAGTAAGCCTCGGTAGGCAATGGGGCTGCCAAATAGTGAGCCTTGGAGGAGCAATGGGGCTGCCAAATAGTGAGCCTTGGGGGGCTATGGGGCTGCCAAATAGTAAGCCTCGGTGGGCAATGGGGCTGCCAAATAGTGAGCCTTGGAGGAGCAATGGGGCTGCCAAATAGTGAGCCTTGGGGGGCTATGGGGCTGCCAAATAGTGAGCGTTTGCCGGGCGATGGTGCTGCCAAATAGTGAACCTTTGGGGGGCTATAAGGCTGCCAAATAGTGAGCCTTGGGGGCCTATAAGGCTGCCAAATAGTGACTCTTGGGGGGCTATGGGGCTGCCAAATAGTGAGCCTTGGTGGGCGACGCGGCTGCCAAATAGTGAGCCTTTTGGGGCAAAGCGGCTGCCAAATAGTGAGCCTTGGGGGGCTATGGGTCTGCCAAATAGTGAGCCTTGGGGGCTTTGGGGCTGCCAAATAGTGAGCCTTGGGGGGCTATGAGGCTGCCAAATAGTGAGCCTTAGGTGGCAATGGGGCTGCCAAATAGTGAGCCTGGGGGGGCTATGCGGCTGCCAAATAGTGAGCCTTTGGGGGCGATGGGGCTGCCAAATAGTGAGCATTGGGGGGTGATGGGGCTGCCAAATAGTGAGCCCTTGGCGGGCTATGGGGCTGCCAAAAAATGAGCCTTGGGGGCTTTGGGGTTGCCAAATAGTGAGCCTTGGGGGGCATTGGGGCTGCCAAATAGTGAGCCTTGGTGGGCTATGGGGCTGCCAAATACTGAGCCTTTGCGGGGCAATGGGGCTGCCAAATAGTGAGCCTTGGAGGGCTAAGGGACTGCCAAATACTGAACCTTGGGGGGCGAAGCGGCTGCCAAATAGTGAGCCTTAGGGGGCTATGGAGCTGCCAAATAGTGATTCTTTTGGGGGTGATGGGGCTGCCAAATAGTGATTTTTTTGGGGGCGATGGGGCTGCCAAATAGTGAGCCTTGGGGGTTATGGGGCTGCCAAATAGTGAGCCTTTGGGGGCTATGAGGCTGCCAAATAGTGAGCCTTTGCGGGGCGATGGTGCTACCAAATAGTGAGCCTTGGGGGGCTATGGGGCTGCCAAATAGTAAGCCTCGGTGGGCAATGGGGCTGCCAAATAGTGAGCCTTGGAGGAGCAATGGGGCTGTTAAATAGTGAGCCTTGGTGGGCTATGGGGCTGCCAAATAGTGAGCGTTTGCCGGGCGATGGTGCTGCCAAATCGTGAACCTTTGGGGGGCTATAAGGCTGCCAAATAGTGAGCCTTGGGGGCCTATAAGGCTGCCAAATAGTGACTCTTGGGGGGCTATGGGGCTGCCAAATAGTGAGCCTTGGTGGGCGACGCGGCTGCCAAATAGTGAGCCTTTTGGGGCAAAGCGGCTGCCAAATAGTGAGCCTTGGGGGGCTATGGGTCTGCCAAATAGTGAGCCTATTGGGGCGAAGCGGCTGCCAAATAGTGAGCCTTGGGGGGCTATGAGGCTGCCAAATAGTTAGCCTTAGGTGGCAATGGGGCTGCCAAATAGTGAGCATTGGGGTGTGATGGGGCTGCCAAATAGTGAGCCTTTGGGGGCCATGGGGCTGCCAAATAGTGAGCCCTTGGCGGGCTATGGGGCTGCCAAATAGTGAGCCTTTTGGGGGCGATGGGGCTGCCAAATAGTGAGTCTTGGGGGCTTTGGGGCTGCCAAATAGTGAGCCTTGAGGGGCTATGGGGCTGCCAAATAGTGATGTAAAAAGGACTATGGAGGTCCCAAATAGTGAGCCTTAGGTGGCGATGGGGCTGCCAAATAGTGAGCCTTGGGGGCCTATGGGGCTGCCAAATAGTGAGCCTTCTGGGGCTATGGGGCTGCCAAATACTGAGCCTTTTGGGGTGATGGGGCTGCCAAATAGTGAGCCTTGGGGGGCGATGGGGCTGCCAAATAGTGAGCCTAGGTGGCGCGATGGGGCTGCCAAATAGTGAGCCTTGGGGGGCTATTGGGCTGCCAAATAGTGACCCTTGGGGGGCTATGGGGCTGAAAAATAGTGAGCCTTGGGGGGCGATGGGGCTGCCAAATAGTGAGCCTTTGGGAGCGATGGGCCTGCCAAATAGAAGGCCTTGGGGGGCTATGGTGCTGCCAAATAGTGAGCCTTAGAGGTCTATGGGGCTGCCAAATAGTGATCATTTGAGGGGTTATGAGGCTGCCAAATAATGAACCTTGGGGGGCGAAACGGCAGCCAAATAGTGATCCTTGGGGAGGTATGGGGCTGCCAAATAGTGAGCCTATAGGGGGCGATGGGGCTGCCAAATAGTGAGCCTTGGGGGGCTATGGGGCTGCCAAATAGTGAGCCTTTGGGGGCGATGGGGCTGCCAAATAGTGAGCCTTTGGGGGGCTATGGGGCTGCCAAATAGTGAGCCTTTGCGGGGCGATGGGGCTGCCAAATAGTGAGCCTTGGGGGGCAATATGGCTGCGAAATAGTGAGCCTTGGAGGGCTATGGGGCTGCCAAAAAATGAGCTTAGGGGCTTAGGGGTTGCCAAATAGTGAGCCTTGGGGGGCATTGGGGCTGTTAAATAGTGAGCCTTGGTGGGCTATGGGGCTGCCAAATACTGAGCCTTTGCGGGGCAATGGGGCTGCCAAATAGTGAGCCTTGGGGGGCGAAGCGGCTACCAAATAGTGAGCCTTAGGGGGCTATGGAGCTGCCAAATAGTGATTCTTTTGGGGGTGATGGGGCTGCCAAATAGTGATTTTTTTGGGGGCGATGGGGCTGCCAGATAGTGAGCCTTGGGGGTTATGGGGCTGCCAAATAGTGAGCCTTTGGGGGCTATGAGGCTGCCAAATAGTGAGCCTTTGCGGGGCGATGGTGCCACCAAATAGTGAGCCTTGGGGGGCTATGGGGCTGCCAAATAGTAAGCCTCGGTGGGCAATGGGGCTGCCAAATAGTGAGCCTTGGAGGAGCAATGGGACTGCCAAATAGAGAGCCTTGGGGGGCTATGGGGCTGCCAAATAGTGAGCGTTTGCCGGGCGATGGTGCTGCCAAATAGTGAACCTTGGGGGGGTATAAGGCTGCCAAATAGTGAGCCTTGGGGGCCTATAAGGCTGCCAAATAGTGACTCTTGGGGGGCTATGGGGCTGCCAAATAGTGAGCCTTGGTGGGCGATGCGGCTGCAAAATAGTGAGCCTTTTGGGGGCAAAGCGGCTGCCAAATAGTGAGCCTTGGGGGGCTATGGGTCTGCCAAATAGTGAGCCTTGTAGGGCGAAGCGGCTGCCAAATAGTGAGCCTTGGGGGGCTATGGGGCTGCCAAATAGTGAGCCTTTAGGGGCTATGGGGCTGCCAAATAGTGAGCTACAGGGGACTATGGGGCTGCCAAATAGTGAGCCTTGGGGGGGCTATGGGGCTGCCAAATAGTGAGCCTTTGGGGGCTATGGGGCTGCCAAATAGTTAGCCTTGTGGGGCGACAAGGCTGCCAAATAGTCAACCTTTCGGGGGCGAAGCGGCTGCCAAATAGTGAGCCTTTTGGGGGCGATGGGGCTACCAAATAGTGAGGCTTTGGGTGGCGATGGGGCTGCCAAATAGTGAGCCCTGGGGGGCTATGGGGCTGCCAAATAGTGAGCCTTTGGGGGCTATGGGGCTGCCAAATAGTGTGCCTTGGGGGGCAATGGGGCTGCCAAATAGTGTGCCTTGGGGGGCAATGGAGCTGCCAAATAGTGAGCCTTGGGGGCTATGAGGCTGCAAAATAGTGAGCCTTTGCGGGGCGATGGGGCTGACAAATAGTGAGCCTTGGGGGGCTATGGGGCTGCCAAATAGTAAGCCTTAGGGGGCTAGGGGCCTGCCAAATAGTGAGCCTTTGGGGGGCGATGGGGCTGCCAAATGGTGAGCCTTGGGGTCTATTGGGCTGCCAAATAGTGAGCCTTGGGGGGGCTATGTGGCTGCCAAATAGTGAGCCTGATGGGGCTATGGGGCTGCCAAATAGTGAGCCTTGTGGGGCTATGGGGCTGCCAAATAGTCAACCTTTCTGGGGCGAAGCGGCTGCCAAATAGTGAGCCTTTGGGGGGCGAAGTGGCTGCCAATTAGTGAGCCTTTGGGGGGCAATGGGGCTGCCAAATAGTGAGCCCTGGGGGCCTATGGGGCTGCCAAATAGTGAGCCTTGGCGTCTATGGGGCTGCCAAATAGTTAGCCTTGAGGGGCTATGGGGCTGTCAAATAGTGAGCCTTGGCGGACTATGGGGCTGCCAAATAATGAACCTTGGGGGGTGATGGTGCTGCCAAACAGTGAGCCTTTGCGGGGCTATGGGGCTGCCAAATAGTGAGCCATGTGGGGCTATGGGGCTGCCAAATAGTGAGCCTTTGGAGGGCTATGGGGCTGCCAAAGAGTGTGCCTTTGGGGGCTATGGGGCTGCCAAATAGTGAGCCTTGGGGGCAATGGGGCTGCCAAATAGTGAGCCTTGGGGTCAATGGGGCTGCCAAATAGTGAGCCTGGGGGGGCTATGGTGCTGCCAAATAGTGATCCTTGGGGGGCGATGGGGATGCCAAATAGTGAGCCTAGGTGGCGCGATGGGGCTGCCAAATAGTGAGCCTTTAGGAGCTATGGGGCTGCCAAATAGTGAGCCTTGAGGGGCTATAACGATGCCAAATAGTGAGCCTTCGGGGGCTATGGGGCTGCCAAATACGGAGCCTTGGGTGGCTATGGGTCTGCCAAATAGTGAGTCTTCGGGGGCGAAGCGGCTGCCAAATAGTGAGCCTTGGGTGGCTATGGGGCTGCCAAATAGTGAACCTTGGGGGGCGAAGCGGTTGCCAAATAGTGAGCCTTGCGGGGCTATGGGGCTGCCAAATAGTGAGCATTTTGGGGGCGATGGGGCTGCCAAATAGTGAGCCTTGGGGGGGCGAAGCGGCTTCCAAATAATTAGCCTTTTGCGGGGCGATGGGGCTGCCAAATAGTGAGCCTTTGGGGGCTATGGGGCTGCCAAATAGTGAGCCTTGGAACGCTATGGGGCTGCCAAATAGTGAGGCTTTCGGGGTGATGGGGCTGCCAAATAGTGAGCCTTGGGGGGCTATGGGGCTGCCAAATAGTGAGCCTGTGGGGGCCATGAGGCTTCCAAATAGTGAGCCTATTGGGGCGAAGCGGCTGCCAAATAGTGAGCCTTAGGGGGCTATGAGGCTGCCAAATAGTGAGCCTTAGGTGGCGATGGGACTGCCAAATAGTGAGCCTTTGCGGGGCTATGCGGCTGCAAATAGTGAGCCTTGGGGGGCGATGGGGCTGCCAAATAGTGAGCCTTGGGGGGTGATGGGGCTGCCAAATAGTGAGCCTTTTGGGGGCTATGGGGCTGCCAAATAGTGAGCCTTTGGCGGGCTATGGGGCTGCCAAATAGTGAGCCTTTCGGGGGCGATGGGGCTGCCAAATAGTGAGCCTTGGGGGGCTATGGGGCTGCCAAATAGTGAGCCTTTGGAGGCGATGGGGCTGCCATATAGTGAGCCTTTCAAGTGCTATGGGGCTGCCAAATAGTGAGCCTTTGCGGGGCGATGGGGCTGCCAAATAGTGAGCCTTGGGGAGCAATGGGGCTGCGAAATAGTGAGCCTTGGAGAGCTACGGGGCTGCTAAAAAATGAGCCTTGGGGGCTTTGGGGTTGCCAAATAGTGAGCCTTGGGGGGCATTGGGGCTGCCAAATAGTGAGCCTTGGTGGGCTATGGGGCTGCCAAATACTGAGCCTTTGCGGGGCAATGGGGCTGCCAAATAGTGAGCCTTGGAGGGCTAAGGGACTGCCAAATACTGAACCTTGGGGGGCGAAGCGGCTGCCAAATAGTGAGCCTTAGGGGGCTATGGAGCTGCCAAATAGTGATTCTTTTGGGGGTGATGGGGCTGCCAAATAGTGATTATTTTGGGGGCGATGGGGCTGCCAAATAGTGAGCCTTGGGGGTTATGGGGCTGCCAAATAGTGAGCCTTTGAGGGCTATGAGGCTGCCAAATAGTGAGCCTTTGCGGGGCGATGGTGCTACCAAATAGTGAGCCTTGGGGGGCTATGGGGCTGCCAAATAGTAAGCCTCGGTGGGCAATGGGGCTGCCAAATAGTGAGCCTTGGAGGAGCAATGGGGCTGCCAAATAGTGAGCCTTGGGGGGCTATGGGGCTGCCAAATAGTGAGCGTTTGCCGGGCGATGGTGCTGCCAAATAGAGAACCTTGGGGGGCTATAAGGCTGCCAAATAGTGAGCCTTGGGGGCCTATAAGGCTGCCAAATAGTGACTCTTGGGGGGCTATGGGGCTGCCAAATAGTGAGCCTTGGTGGGCGATGCGGCTGCCAAATAGTGAGCCTTTTGGGGGCAAAGCGGCTGCCAAATAGTGAGCCTTAGGGGGCTATGGGTCTGCCAAATAGTGAGACTTGGGTGGCGAAGCGGCTGCCAAATAGTGAGCCTTTTGGGGGCGATGGGGCTGCCAAATAGTGATCCTTGGGGTCTATGGGGCTGCCAAAGAGTGTGCCTTTGGGGGCTATGGGGCTGCCAAATACTGAGCCTTTGCGGGGCTATGGGGTTGCCAAATAGTGAGCCTTGGGGGGCAATGGGGCTGACAAATAGTGTGCCTTGGGGGGCAATGGGGCTGTTAAATAGTGAGCCTTTCGGGGGCGATGGGGCTGCCAAACAGTGAGCCTTGGAAGGCTATGGGGCTGCCAAATAGTGAGCCTTGGGGGGCTATAACGCTGCCAAATAGCGAGCCTTGGGGGGCTATTGGGCTGCCAAATAGTGAGCCTTTGCGGGGCGATGGGTCTGCCAAATGGTGAGCCTTTGGGGGCGATGGGGCTGCCAAATAGTGAACCTTGGGGGGCGAAGCGGCTGCCAAATAGTGAGCCTTGGGGGGCTATGGGGCTGCCAAATAGTGAGCCTTTTGGGAGCGATGGGGCTGCCAAATAGTGAGCCTTGGTGGGCTATGGGGCTGCCAAATAGTGAGCCATGGGGGGCTATGGGGCTGCCAAATACTGAGCCTGTGCGGAGCGATGGGGCGGCCAAATAGTGAGCCTTTGGGAAGCGATGGGGCTGCCAAATAGTGAGCCTTGGGGGGCGAAGCGGCTGCCAAATACTGAGCCTTTTGCGGGGCGATGGGGGTGCCAAATAGTGAGCCTGTGGGGGGCTATGGGGCTGCCAAATAGTGAGCCTTGGGGGCTATGGGGCTGCCAAATACTGAGCCTTGGGGGGCTATAAGGCTGCCAAATAGTGAACCATGGGGGGCGAAGCGGCTGCAAATAGTGAAACTTTGGAGGGCGAAACGGCTGCCAAATAGTGAGCCTTGGGGGGCTATGGGGCTGCCAAATAGTGAACCTTGGGGGGCGAAGCGGCTGCCAAATACTGAGCCTTGGGGGGCTATGGGGCTGCCAAATAGTGAGCCTTTGAGGGGCGATGGGGCTGCCAAATAGTGAGCCTTGGGGGGCGATGGGGCAGCCAAATAGTGAGCCTTTGGGGCTTACGGGGCTGCCAAATACTGAGCCTTGGGGTCTATGGTGCTGCCAAAGAGTGTGCCTTTGGGGGCTATGGGGCTGCCAAATAGTGAGCCTTGGGGGGCTATAGGGCTGCCAAATAGTGAGCCTTGGAGGGCTATGGGGCTGCCAAATAGTGAGCCTTTGGGGGCTTTGGGGTTGCCAAATAGTGAGCCTTGGGAGGCATTGGGGCTGCCAAATAGTGAGCCTTGGGGGGCGAAGCAGCTGCCAAATACTGTGCCTTTGCGTGGCAATGGGGCTGCCAAATAGTGAGCCTTGGAGGGCTATGGGACTGCCAAATACTGAACCTTGGGGGGCGAAGCGGCTGCCAAATAGTGAGCCTTAGGGGGCTATGGAGCTGCCAAATAGTGAGTCTTGGGGGGTGATGGGGCTGCCAAATAGTGATTTTTTTGGGGGCAATGGGGCTGCCAAATAGTGAGCCTTTGAGGGGCGATGGGGCTGCCAAATAGTGAGCCTTTGGGGGCTATGAGGCTGCCAAATAGTGAGCCTTTGCGGGGCGATGGTGCTACCAAATAGTGAGCCTTGGGGGGCTATGGGGCTGCCAAATAGTAAGCCTCGGGGGGCAATGGGGCTGCCAAATAGTGAGCCTCGGAGGAGCAATGGGGCTGCCAAATAGTGAGCCTTGGGGGGCTATGGGGCTGCCAAATAGTGAGCCTTTGCCGGGCGATGGTGCTGCCAAATAGTGAACCTTGGGGGGCTATAAGGCTGCCAAATAGTGAGTCTTGGGGGCCTATAAGGCTGCCAAATAGTGACTCTTGGGGGGCTATGGGGCTGCCAAATAGTGAGCCTTGGTGGGCGATGCGGCTGCCAAATAGTGAGCCTTTTGGGGGCAAAGCGGCTGCCAAATAGTGAGCCTTGGGGGGCTATGGGTTTGCCAAATAGTGAGCCTAGGGTGGCGAAGCGGCTGCCAAATAGTGAGCCTTTTGGGGGCGATGGGGCTGCCAAATAGTGAGCCCTGGGGTCTATGGGGCTGCCAAAGAGTGTGCCTTTGGGGGCTATGGGGCTGCCAAATACTGAGCCTTTGCGGGGCTATGGGGTTGCCAAATAGTGAGCCTTGGGGGGCAATGGGGCTGCCAAATAGTGTGCCTTGGGGGGCAATGGGGCTGTTAAAAAGTGAGCCTTTCGGGGGCGATGGGGCTGCCAAATAGTGAGCCTTGGAAGGCTATGGGGCTGCCAAATAATGAGCCTTGGGGGGCTATAAAGCTGCAAAATAGTGAGCCTTGGGGGGCTATGGGGCTGCCAAATACGGAGCCTTGGGGGGCTATGGATCTGCCAAATGGTGAGCCTTTGGGGGCGATGGGGCTGCCAAATAGTGAACCTTGGGGGGCGAAGCTGCTGCCAAATAGTGAGCCTTGGTGTCTATGGGGCTGCCAAATAGTGAGCCTTTGCGGGGCGATGGGGCTGCCAAATAGTGAGCCTTGGTGGGCTATGGGGCTGCCAAAGAGTGAGCCTTGGGGGGCGAAGCTGCTGCCAAATAGTGAGCCTTGGTGTCTATGGGGCTGCCAAATAGTGAGCCTTTGCGGGGTATGTGGTTGCCAAATAGTGAGCCTTGGGGGGCAATAAGGCTGCCAAATAGTGTGCCTTGGGGGGCTATGGGACTGCCAAATAGTGAGCCTTGTGGGGCTATGGGGCTGCCAAATAGTGAGCCTTTGGGGGGCGATGGGGCTGCCAAATAGTGAGCCTTGGGGGGCGAAGCGGCTGCCAAATACTGAGCCTTTTGCGGGGCGATGGGGGTGCCAAATAGTGAGCCTTCGGGGGGCTATGGGGCTGCCAAATAGTGAGCCTTGGGGGCTATGGGGCTGCCAAATACTGAGCCTTGGGGGGCTATAAGGCTGCCAAATAGTGAACCATGGGGGGCGAAGCGGCTGCAAATAGTGAAACTTTGGAGGGCGAAGCGGCTGCCAAATAGTGAGCCTTGGGGGGCTATGGGGCTGCCAAATAGTGAACCTTGGGGGAGAAGCGGCTGCCAAATACTGAGCCTTGGAGGGCTATGGGGCTGCCAAATAGTGTGCCTTGGGGGTTTTGGGGTTGCCAAATAGTGAGCCTTGGGGGGCATTGGGGCTGCCAAATAGTGAGCCTTGGTGGGCTATGGGGCTGCCAAATACTGAGCCTTTGCGGGGCAATGGGGCTGCCAAATAGTGAGCCTTGGAGGGCTATGGGACTGCCAAATAGTGAACCTTGGAAGGCGAAGCGGCTGCCAAATAGTGAGCCTTAGGTGGCTATGGAGCTGCCAAATAGTGATTCTTTTGGGGGTGATGGGGCTGCCAAATAGTGATTTTTTTGGGGGTGAAGGGGCTGCCAAATAGTGAGCCTTGGGGGGCATTGGGGCTGCCAAATAGTGAACCTTGGGGGGCTATAAGGCTGCCAAATAGTGAGCCTTGGGGGCCTATAAGGCTGCCAAATAGTGACTCTTGGGGGGCTATGGGGCTGCCAAATAGTGAGCCTTGGTGGGCGATGCGGCTGCCAAATAGTGAGCCTTTTGGGGGCAAAGCGGCTGCCAAATAGTGAGCCTTAGGGGGCTATGGGTCTGCCAAATAGTGAGACTTGGGTGGCGAAGCGGCTGCCAAATAGTGAGCCTTTTGGGGGCGATGGGGCTGCCAAATAGTGATCCTTGGAGTCTATGGGGCTGCCAAAGAGTGTGCCTTTGGGGGCTATGGGGCTGCCAAATACTGAGCCTTTGCGGGGCTATGGGGTTGCCAAATAGTGAGCCTTGGGGGGCAATGGGGCTGACAAATAGTGTGCCTTGGGGGGCAATGGGGCTGTTAAATAGTGAGCCTTTCGGGGGCGATGGGGCTGCCAAACAGTGAGCCTTGGAAGGCTATGGGGCTGCCAAATAGTGAGCCTTGGGGGGCTATAACGCTGCCAAATAGCGAGCCTTGGGGGGCTATGGGGCTGCCAAATAGTGAGCCTTTGCGGGGCGATGGGTCTGCCAAATGGTGAGCCTTTGGGGGCGATGGGGCTGCCAAATAGTGAACTTTGGGGGGCGAAGCGGCTGCCAAATAGTGAGCCTTGGGGGGCTATGGGGCTGCCAAATAGTGAGCCTTTTGGGAGCGATGGGGCTGCCAAATAGTGAGCCTTGGTGGGCTATGGGGCTGCCAAATAGTGAGCCATGGGGGGCTATGGGGCTGCCAAATACTGAGCCTGTGCGGAGCGATGGGGCGGCCAAATAGTGAGCCTTTGGGAAGCGATGGGGCTGCCAAATAGTGAGCCTTGGGGGGCGAAGCGGCTGCCAAATACTGAGCCTTTTGCGGGGCGATGGGGGTGCCAAATAGTGAGCCCTGGGGTCTATGGGGCTGCCAAAGAGTGTGCCTTTGGGGGCTATGGGGCTGCCAAATACTGAGCCTTTGCGGGGCTATGGGGTTGCCAAATAGTGAGCCTTGGGGGGCAATGGGGCTGCCAAATAGTGTGCCTTGGGGGGCAATGGGGCTGTTAAAAAGTGAGCCTTTCGGGGGCGATGGGGCTGCCAAATAGTGAGCCTTGGAAGGCTATGGGGCTGCCAAATAATGAGCCTTGGGGGGCTATAAAGCTGCAAAATAGTGAGCCTTGGGGGGCTATGGGGCTGCCAAATACGGAGCCTTGGGGGGCTATGGATCTGCCAAATGGTGAGCCTTTGGGGGCGATGGGGCTGCCAAATAGTGAACCTTGGGGGGCGAAGCTGCTGCCAAATAGTGAGCCTTGGTGTCTATGGGGCTGCCAAATAGTGAGCCTTTGCGGGGCGATGGGGCTGCCAAATAGTGAGCCTTGGTGGGCTATGGGGCTGCCAAAGAGTGAGCCTTGGGGGGCGAAGCTGCTGCCAAATAGTGAGCCTTGGTGTCTATGGGGCTGCCAAATAGTGAGCCTTTGCGGGGTATGTGGTTGCCAAATAGTGAGCCTTGGGGGGCAATAAGGCTGCCAAATAGTGTGCCTTGGGGGGCTATGGGACTGCCAAATAGTGAGCCTTGTGGGGCTATGGGGCTGCCAAATAGTGAGCCTTTGGGGGGCGATGGGGCTGCCAAATAGTGAGCCTTGGGGGGCGAAGCGGCTGCCAAATACTGAGCCTTTTGCGGGGCGATGGGGGTGCCAAATAGTGAGCCTGTGGGGGGCTATGGGGCTGCCAAATAGTGAGCCTTGGGGGCTATGGGGCTGCCAAATACTGAGCCTTGGGGGGCTATAAGGCTGCCAAATAGTGAACCATGGGGGGCGAAGCGGCTGCAAATAGTGAAACTTTGGAGGGCGAAGCGGCTGCCAAATAGTGAGCCTTGGGGGGCTATGGGGCTGCCAAATAGTGAACCTTGGGGGAGAAGCGGCTGCCAAATACTGAGCCTTGGAGGGCTATGGGGCTGCCAAATAGTGTGCCTTGGGGGTTTTGGGGTTGCCAAATAGTGAGCCTTGGGGGGCATTGGGGCTGCCAAATAGTGAGCCTTGGTGGGCTATGGGGCTGCCAAATACTGAGCCTTTGCGGGGCAATGGGGCTGCCAAATAGTGAGCCTTGGAGGGCTATGGGACTGCCAAATAGTGAACCTTGGAAGGCAAAGCGGCTGCCAAATAGTGAGCCTTAGGGGGCTATGGAGCTGCCAAATAGTGATTCTTTTGGGGGTGATGGGGCTGCCAAATAGTGATTTTTTTGGGGGTGATGGGGCTGCCAAATAGTGAGCCTTGGGGGCTATGGGGCTGCCAAATAGTGAGCCTTTGGGGGCTATGAGGCTGCCAAATAGTGAGCCTTTGCGGGGCGATGGTGCTACCAAATAGTGAGCCTTGGGGGGCTATGGGCTGCGAAATAGTAAGCCTCGGGGGGCAATGGGGCTGCCAAATAGTGAGCCTCGGAGGAGCAATGGGGCTGCCAAATAGTGAGCCTTAGGGGGCTATGAGGCTGCCAAATAGTGAGCCTTAGGTGGCGATGGGACTGCCAAATAGTGAGCCTTTGCGGGGCTATGCGGCTGCCAAATAGTGAGCCTTGGGGGGCAATGGGGCTGCCAAATAGTGAGCCTTGGGGGGTGATGGGGCTGCCAAATAGTGAGCCTTTTGGGGGCTATGGGGCTGCCAAATAGTGAGCCTTTGGGGGGCTATGGGGCTGCCAAATAGTGAGCCTTTGCGGGGCGATGGGGCTGCCAAATAGTGAGCCTTGGGGAGCAATGGGGCTGCGAAATAGTGAGCCTTGGAGGGCTACGGGGCTGCCAAAAAATGAGCCTTGGGGGCTTTGGGGTTGCCAAATAGTGAGCCTTGGGGGGCATTGGGGCTGCCAAATAGTGAGCCTTGGTGGGCTATGGGGCTGCCAAATACTGAGCCTTTGCGGGGCAATGGGGCTGCCAAATAGTGAGCCTTGGAGGGCTAAGGGACTGCCAAATACTGAACCTTGGGGGGCGAAGCGGCTGCCAAATAGTGAGCCTTAGGGGGCTATGGAGCTGCCAAATAGTGATTCTTTTGGGGGCGATGGGGCTGCCAAATAGTGAGCCTCGGTAGGCAATGGGGCTGCCAAATAGTGAGCCTTTGGGGGCTATGAGGCTGCCAAATAGTGAGCCTTTGCCGGGCGATGGTGCTGCCAAATAGTGAACCTTGGGGGGCTATAAGGCTGCCAAATAGTGAGCCTTGGTGGCCTATAAGGCTGCCAAATAGTGACTCTTGGGGGGCCATTGGGCTGCCAAATAGTGAGCCTTAGAGGTCTATGGGGCTGCCAAATAGCGATCATTTGAGGGGCTATGAGGCTGCCAAATAATGAACCTTGGGGGGGGAAACGGCAGCCAAATAGTGATCCTTGGGGAGGTATGGGGCTGCCAAATAGTGATTCTTTTGGGGGCGATGGGGCTGCCAAATAGTGAGCCTTTTCTGGGCGATGGGGCTGCCAAATAGTGAGCCTTGGGGGGCTATGGGGCTGCCAAATAGTGAGTTTTTGGGGGCTATGGGGCTGCCAAATAGTGAGCCTTGTGGGGCGACAAGGCTGCCAAATAGTCAACCTTTCGGGGTCGAAGCGGCTGCCAAATAGTGAGCCTTTTGGGGGCGATGGGGCTACCAAATAGTGAGGCTTTGGGTGGCGATGGGGCTGCCAAATAGTGAGCCTTGGGGGGCTATGGGGCTGCCAAATAGTGAGCCTTTGGGGGCTATGGGGCTGCCAAATAGTGTGCCTTGGGGGGCAATGGGGCTGCCAAATAGTGTGCCTTGGGGGGCAATGGAGCTGCCAAATAGTGAGCCTTTGGGGGGCGATGGGGCTGCCAAATGCTGAGCCTTGGGGTCTATTGGGCTGCCAAATAGTGAGCCTTGGGGGGGCTATGTGGCTGCCAAATAGTGAGCCTGATGGGGCTATGGGGCTGCCAAATAGTGAGCCTTGTGGGGCTATGGGGCTGCCAAATAGTCAACCTTTCTGGGGCGAAGCGGCTGCCAAATAGTGAGCCTTTGGGGGGCGAAGTGGCTGCCAATTAGTGAGCCTTTTGGGGGCAATGGGGCTGCCAAATAGTGAGCCCTGGGGGCCTATGGGGCTGCCAAATAGTGAGCCTTGGCGTCTATGGGGCTGCCAAATAGTTAGCCTTGAGGGGCTATGGGGCTGTCAAATAGTGAGCCTTGGCGGACTATGGGGCTGCCAAATAATGAACCTTGGGGGGTGATGGTGCTGCCAAACAGTGAGCCTTTGCGGGGCTATGGGGCTGCCAAATAGTGAGCCATGTGGGGCTATGGGGCTGCCAAATAGTGAGCCTTGGAGGGCTATGGGGCTGCCAAAGAGTGTGCCTTTGGGGGCTATGGGGCTGCCAAATAGTGAGCCTTGGGGGCAATGGGGCTGCCAAATAGTGAGCCTTGGGGTCAATGGGGCTGCCAAATAGTGAGCCTGGGGGGGCTATGGGGCTGCCAAATAGTGATCCTTGGGGGGCGATGGGGATGCCAAATAGTGAGCCTAGGTGGCGCGATGGGGCTGCCAAATAGTGAGCCTTTGGGGGCTATGGGGCTGCCAAATAGTGAGCCTTTGGGGGCTATAACGATGCCAAATAGTGAGCCTTCGGGGGCTATGGGGCTGCCAAATACGGAGCCTTGGGTGGCTATGGGTCTGCCAAATAGTGAGTCTTCGGGGGCGAAGCGGCTGCCAAATAGTGAGCCTTGGGTGGCTATGGGTCTGCCAAATAGTGAACCTTGGGGGGCGAAGCGGCTGCCAAATAGTGAGCCTTGGGGGGCTATGGGGCTGCCAAATAGTGAGCATTTTGGGGGCGATGGGGCTGCCAAATAGTGAGCCTTGGGGGGGCGAAGCGGCTTCCAAATAATTAGCCTTTTGCGGGGCGATGGGGCTGCCAAATAGTGAGCCTTTGGGGGCTATGGGGCTGCCAAATAGTGAGCCTTGGGGGGCAATGGGGCTGCCAAATAGTGAGGCTTGAGGGGCTATGGGGCTGCCAAATAGTGAGCTAAATAGGACTATGGGGGTCCCTAATAGTGAGCCTTAGGTGGCGATGGGGCTGCCAAATAGTGAGCCTTTGCGAGGCAATGGGGCTGCCAAATAGTGAGCCTTTGGGGGTGATGGGGCTGCCAAATAGTGAGCCTTATGGGGCGATGGGGCTGCCAAATAGTGAGCCTTGGAACGCTATGGGGCTGCCAAATAGTGAGGCTTTCGGGGTGATGGGGCTGCCAAATAGTAAGCCTTGGGGGGCTATGGGGCTGCCAAATAGTGAGCCTGTGGGGGCCATGGGGCTTCCAAATAGTGAGCCTATTAGGGCGAAGCGGCTGCCAAATAGTGAGCCTTAGGGCGCTATGAGGCTGCCAAATAGTGAGCCTTGGTGGCGATGGGACTGCCAAATAGTGAGCCTTTGCGGGGCTATGCGGCTGCCAAATAGTGAGCCTTGGGGGGCGATGGGGCTGCCAAATAGTGAGCCTTGGGGGGTGATGGGGCTGCCAAATAGTGAGCCTTTTGGGGGCTATGGGGCTGCCAAATAGTGAGCCTTTGGCGGGCTATGGGGCTGCCAAATAGTGAGCCTTTCGGGGGCGATGGGGCTGCCAAATAGTGAGCCTTGGGGGGCTATGGGGCTGCCAAATAGTGAGCCTTTGGGGGTATTGGGGCTGCCAAATAGTGAGCCTTTCGGGGGCTATGGGGCTGCCAAATAGTGAGCCTTTTGGGGGCGATGGGGCTGCCAAATAGTGAGCCTTGGGGAGCAATGGGGCTGCGAAATAGTGAGCCTTGGAGGGCTACGGGGCTGCTAAAAAATGAGCCTTGGGGGCTTTGGGGTTGCCAAATAGTGAGCCTTGGGGGGCATTGGGGCTGCCAAATAGTGAGCCTTGGTGGGCTATGGGGCTGCCAAATACTGAGCCTTTGCGGGGCAATGGGGCTGCCAAATAGTGAGCCTTGGAGGGCTAAGGGACTGCCAAATACTGAACCTTGGGGGGCGAAGCGGCTGCCAAATAGTGAGCCTTAGGGGGCTATGGAGCTGCCAAATAGTGATTCTTTTGGGGGTGATGGGGCTGCCAAATAGTGATTATTTTGGGGGCGATGGGGCTGCCAAATAGTGAGCCTTGGGGGTTATGGGGCTGCCAAATAGTGAGCCTTTGAGGGCTATGAGGCTGCCAAATAGTGAGCCTTTGCGGGGCGATGGTGCTACCAAATAGTGAGCCTTGGGGGGCTATGGGGCTGCCAAATAGTAAGCCTCGGTGGGCAATGGGGCTGCCAAATAGTGAGCCTTGGAGGAGCAATGGGGCTGCCAAATAGTGAGCCTTGGGGGGCTATGGGGCTGCCAAATAGTGAGCGTTTGCCGGGCGATGGTGCTGCCAAATAGAGAACCTTGGGGGGCTATAAGGCTGCCAAATAGTGAGCCTTGGGGGCCTATAAGGCTGCCAAATAGTGACTCTTGGGGGGCTATGGGGCTGCCAAATAGTGAGCCTTGGTGGGCGATGCGGCTGCCAAATAGTGAGCCTTTTGGGGGCAAAGCGGCTGCCAAATAGTGAGCCTTAGGGGGCTATGGGTCTGCCAAATAGTGAGACTTGGGTGGCGAAGCGGCTGCCAAATAGTGAGCCTTTTGGGGGCGATGGGGCTGCCAAATAGTGATCCTTGGGGTCTATGGGGCTGCCAAAGAGTGTGCCTTTGGGGGCTATGGGGCTGCCAAATACTGAGCCTTTGCGGGGCTATGGGGTTGCCAAATAGTGAGCCTTGGGGGGCAATGGGGCTGACAAATAGTGTGCCTTGGGGGGCAATGGGGCTGTTAAATAGTGAGCCTTTCGGGGGCGATGGGGCTGCCAAACAGTGAGCCTTGGAAGGCTATGGGGCTGCCAAATAGTGAGCCTTGGGGCGCTATAACGCTGCCAAATAGCGAGCCTTGGGGGGCTATGGGGCTGCCAAATAGTGAGCCTTTGCGGGGCGATGGGTCTGCCAAATGGTGAGCCTTTGGGGGCGATGGGGCTGCCAAATAGTGAACCTTGGGGGGCGAAGCGGCTGCCAAATAGTGAGCCTTGGGGGGCTATGGGGCTGCCAAATAGTGAGCCTTTTGGGAGCGATGGGGCTGCCAAATAGTGAGCCTTGGTGGGCTATGGGGCTGCCAAATAGTGAGCCATGGGGGGCTATGGGGCTGCCAAATACTGAGCCTGTGCGGAGCGATGGGGCGGCCAAATAGTGAGCCTTTGGGAAGCGATGGGGCTGCCAAATAGTGAGCCTTGGGGGGCGAAGCGGCTGCCAAATACTGAGCCTTTTGCGGGGCGATGGGGGTGCCAAATAGTGAGCCTGTGGGGGGCTATGGGGCTGCCAAATAGTGAGCCTTGGGGGCTATGGGGCTGCCAAATACTGAGCCTTGGGGGGCTATAAGGCTGCCAAATAGTGAACCATGGGGGGCGAAGCGGCTGCAAATAGTGAAACTTTGGAGGGCGAAACGGCTGCCAAATAGTGAGCCTTGGGGGGCTATGGGGCTGCCAAATAGTGAACCTTGGGGGGCGAAGCGGCTGCCAAATACTGAGCCTTGGGGGGCTATGGGGCTGCCAAATAGTGAGCCTTTGAGGGGCGATGGGGCTGCCAAATAGTGAGCCTTGGGGGGCGATGGGGCAGCCAAATAGTGAGCCTTTGGGGCTTACGGGGCTGCCAAATACTGAGCCTTGGGGTCTATGGTGCTGCCAAAGAGTGTGCCTTTGGGGGCTATGGGGCTGCCAAATAGTGAGCCTTTGGGGGCTATGGGGCTGCCAAAGAGTGTGCCTTTGGGGGCTATGGGGCTGCCAAATAGTGAGCCTTGGGGGGCTATAGGGCTGCCAAATAGTGAGCCTTGGAGGGCTATGGGGCTGCCAAATAGTGAGCCTTTGGGGGCTTTGGGGTTGCCAAATAGTGAGCCTTGGGAGGCATTGGGGCTGCCAAATAGTGAGCCTTGGGGGGCGAAGCAGCTGCCAAATACTGTGCCTTTGCGTGGCAATGGGGCTGCCAAATAGTGAGCCTTGGTGGGCTATGGGACTGCCAAATACTGAACCTTGGGGGGCGAAGCGGCTGCCAAATAGTGAGCCTTAGGGGGCTATGGAGCTGCCAAATAGTGAGTCTTGGGGGGTGATGGGGCTGCCAAATAGTGATTTTTTTGGGGGCAATGGGGCTGCCAAATAGTGAGCCTTTGAGGGGCGATGGGGCTGCCAAATAGTGAGCCTTTGGGGGCTATGAGGCTGCCAAATAGTGAGCCTTTGCGGGGCGATGGTGCTACCAAATAGTGAGCCTTGGGGGGCTATGGGGCTGCCAAATAGTAAGCCTCGGGGGGCAATGGGGCTGCCAAATAGTGAGCCTCGGAGGAGCAATGGGGCTGCCAAATAGTGAGCCTTGGGGGGCTATGGGGCTGCCAAATAGTGAGCCTTTGCCGGGCGATGGTGCTGCCAAATAGTGAACCTTGGGGGGCTATAAGGCTGCCAAATAGTGAGTCTTGGGGGCCTATAAGGCTGCCAAATAGTGACTCTTGGGGGGCTATGGGGCTGCCAAATAGTGAGCCTTGGTGGGCGATGCGGCTGCCAAATAGTGAGCCTTTTGGGGGGAAGCGGCTGCCAAATAGTGAGCCTTGGGGGGCTATGGGTTTGCCAAATAGTGAGCCTAGGGTGGCGAAGCGGCTGCCAAATAGTGAGCCTTTTGGGGGCGATGGGGCTGCCAAATAGTGAGCCTTGGGGTCTATGGGGCTGCCAAAGAGTGTGCCTTTGGGGGCTATGGGGCTGCCAAATACTGAGCCTTTGCGGGGCTATGGGGTTGCCAAATAGTGAGCCTTGGGGGGCAATGGGGCTGCCAAATAGTGTGCCTTGGGGGGCAATGGGGCTGTTAAAAAGTGAGCCTTTCGGGGGCGATGGGGCTGCCAAATAGTGAGCCTTGGAAGGCTATGGGGCTGCCAAATAATGAGCCTTGGGGGGCTATAAAGCTGCAAAATAGTGAGCCTTGGGGGGCTATGGGGCTGCCAAATACGGAGCCTTGGGGGGCTATGGATCTGCCAAATGGTGAGCCTTTGGGGGCGATGGGGCTGCCAAATAGTGAACCTTGGGGGGCGAAGCTGCTGCCAAATAGTGAGCCTTGGTGTCTATGGGGCTGCCAAATAGTGAGCCTTTGCGGGGTGATGGGGCTGCCAAATAGTGAGCCTTGGTGGGCTATGGGGCTGCCAAAGAGTGAGCCTTGGGGGGCGAAGCTGCTGCCAAATAGTGAGCCTTGGTGTCTATGGGGCTGCCAAATAGTGAGCCTTTGCGGGGTATGTGGTTGCCAAATAGTGAGCCTTAGGGGGCAATAAGGCTGCCAAATAGTGTGCCTTGGGGGGCTATGGGACTGCCAAATAGTGAGCCTTGTGGGGCTATGGGGCTGCCAAATAGTGAGCCTTTGGGGGGCGATGGGGCTGCCAAATAGTGAGCCTTGGGGGGCGAAGCGGCTGCCAAATACTGAGCCTTTTGCGGGGCGATGGGGGTGCCAAATAGTGAGCCTTCGGGGGGCTATGGGGCTGCCAAATAGTGAGCCTTGGGGGCTATGGGGCTGCCAAATACTGAGCCTTGGGGGGCTATAAGGCTGCCAAATAGTGAACCATGGGGGGCGAAGCGGCTGCAAATAGTGAAACTTTGGAGGGCGAAGCGGCTGCCAAATAGTGAGCCTTGGGGGACTATGGGGCTGCCAAATAGTGTGCCTTGGGGGTTTTGGGGTTGCCAAATAGTGAGCCTTGGGGGGCATTGGGGCTGCCAAATAGTGAGCCTTGATGGGCTATGGGGCTGCCAAATACTGAGCCTTTGCGGGGCAATGGGGCTGCCAAATAGTGAGCCTTGGAGGGCTATGGGACTGCCAAATAGTGAACCTTGGAAGGCGAAGCGGCTGCCAAATAGTGAGCCTTAGGGGGCTATGGAGCTGCCAAATAGTGATTCTTTTGGGGGTGATGGGGCTGCCAAATAGTGATTTTTTTGGGGGTGATGGGGCTGCCAAATAGTGAGCCTTGGGGGCTATGGGGCTGCCAAATAGTGAGCCTTTGGGGGCTATGAGGCTGCCAAATAGTGAGCCTTTGCGGGGCGATGGTGCTACCAAATAGTGAGCCTTGGGGGGCTATGGGGCTGCCAAATAGTGAGCGTTTGCCGGGCGATGGTGCTGCCAAATAGTGAACCTTGGGGGGCTATAAGGCTGCCAAATAGTGAGCCTTGGGGGCCTATAAGGCTGCCAAATAGTGACTCTTGGGGGGCTATGGGGCTGCCAAATAGTGAGCCTTGGTGGGCGATGCGGCTGCCAAATAGTGAGCCTTTTGGGGGCAAAGCGGCTGCCAAATAGTGAGCCTTAGGGGGCTATGGGTCTGCCAAATAGTGAGACTTGGGTGGCGAAGCGGCTGCCAAATAGTGAGCCTTTTGGGGGCGATGGGGCTGCCAAATAGTGATCCTTGGGGTCTATGGGGCTGCCAAAGAGTGTGCCTTTGGGGGCTATGGGGCTGCCAAATACTGAGCCTTTGCGGGGCTATGGGGTTGCCAAATAGTGAGCCTTGGGGGGCAATGGGGCTGACAAATAGTGTGCCTTGGGGGGCAATGGGGCTGTTAAATAGTGAGCCTTTCGGGGGCGATGGGGCTGCCAAACAGTGAGCCTTGGAAGGCTATGGGGCTGCCAAATAGTGAGCCTTGGGGGGCTATAACGCTGCCAAATAGCGAGCCTTGGGGGGCTATGGGGCTGCCAAATAGTGAGCCTTTGCGGGGCGATGGGTCTGCCAAATGGTGAGCCTTTGGGGGCGATGGGGCTGCCAAATAGTGAACTTTGGGGGGCGAAGCGGCTGCCAAATAGTGAGCCTTGGGGGGCTATGGGGCTGCCAAATAGTGAGCCTTTTGGGAGCGATGGGGCTGCCAAATAGTGAGCCTTGGTGGGCTATGGGGCTGCCAAATAGTGAGCCATGGGGGGCTATGGGGCTGCCAAATACTGAGCCTGTGCGGAGCGATGGGGCGGCCAAATAGTGAGCCTTTGGGAAGCGATGGGGCTGCCAAATAGTGAGCCTTGGGGGGCGAAGCGGCTGCCAAATACTGAGCCTTTTGCGGGGCGATGGGGGTGCCAAATAGTGAGCCTGTGGGGGGCTATGGGGCTGCCAAATAGTGAGCCTTGGGGGCTATGGGGCTGCCAAATACTGAGCCTTGGGGGGCTATAAGGCTGCCAAATAGTGAACCATGGGGGGCGAAGCGGCTGCAAATAGTGAAACTTTGGAGGGCGAAACGGCTGCCAAATAGTGAGCCTTGGGGGGCTATGGGGCTGCCAAATAGTGAACCTTGGGGGGCGAAGCGGCTGCCAAATACTGAGCCTTGGGGGGCTATGGGGCTGCCAAATAGTGAGCCTTTGAGGGGCGATGGGGCTGCCAAATAGTGAGCCTTGGGGGGCGATGGGGCAGCCAAATAGTGAGCCTTTGGGGCTTACGGGGCTGCCAAATACTGAGCCTTGGGGTCTATGGTGCTGCCAAAGAGTGTGCCTTTGGGGGCTATGGGGCTGCCAAATAGTGAGCCTTGGGGGGCTATAGGGCTGCCAAATAGTGAGCCTTGGAGGGCTATGGGGCTGCCAAATAGTGAGCCTTTGGGGGCTTTGGGGTTGCCAAATAGTGAGCCTTGGGAGGCATTGGGGCTGCCAAATAGTGAGCCTTGGGGGGCTATAAGGCTGCCAAATACTGTGCCTTTGCGTGGCAATGGGGCTGCCAAATAGTGAGCCTTGGTGGGCTATGGGACTGCCAAATACTGAACCTTGGGGGGCGAAGCGGCTGCCAAATAGTGAGCCTTAGGGGGCTATGGAGCTGCCAAATAGTGAGTCTTGGGGGGTGATGGGGCTGCCAAATAGTGATTTTTTTGGGGGCAATGGGGCTGCCAAATAGTGAGCCTTTGAGGGGCGATGGGGCTGCCAAATAGTGAGCCTTTGGGGGCTATGAGGCTGCCAAATAGTGAGCCTTTGCGGGGCGATGGTGCTACCAAATAGTGAGCCTTGGGGGGCTATGGGGCTGCCAAATAGTAAGCCTCGGGGGGCAATGGGGCTGCCAAATAGTGAGCCTCGGAGGAGCAATGGGGCTGCCAAATAGTGAGCCTTGGGGGGCTATGGGGCTGCCAAATAGTGAGCCTTTGCCGGGCGATGGTGCTGCCAAATAGTGAACCTTGGGGGGCTATAAGGCTGCCAAATAGTGAGTCTTGGGGGCCTATAAGGCTGCCAAATAGTGACTCTTGGGGGGCTATGGGGCTGCCAAATAGTGAGCCTTGGTGGGCGATGCGGCTGCCAAATAGTGAGCCTTTTGGGGGCAAAGCGGCTGCCAAATAGTGAGCCTTGGGGGGCTATGGGTTTGCCAAATAGTGAGCCTAGGGTGGCGAAGCGGCTGCCAAATAGTGAGCCTTTTGGGGGCGATGGGGCTGCCAAATAGTGAGCCTTGGGGTCTATGGGGCTGCCAAAGAGTGTGCCTTTGGGGGCTATGGGGCTGCCAAATACTGAGCCTTTGCGGGGCTATGGGGTTGCCAAATAGTGAGCCTTGGGGGGCAATGGGGCTGCCAAATAATGTGCCTTGGGGGGCAATGGGGCTGTTAAAAAGTGAGCCTTTCGGGGGCGATGGGGCTGCCAAATAGTGAGCCTTGGAAGGCTATGGGGCTGCCAAATAATGAGCCTTGGGGGGCTATAAAGCTGCAAAATAGTGAGCCTTGGGGGGCTATGGGGCTGCCAAATACGGAGCCTTGGGGGGCTATGGATCTGCCAAATGGTGAGCCTTTGGGGGCGATGGGGCTGCCAAATAGTGAACCTTGGGGGGCGAAGCTGCTGCCAAATAGTGAGCCTTGGTGTCTATGGGGCTGCCAAATAGTGAGCCTTTGCGGGGCGATGGGGCTGCCAAATAGTGAGCCTTGGTGGGCTATGGGGCTGCCAAAGAGTGAGCCTTGGGGGGCGAAGCTGCTGCCAAATAGTGAGCCTTGGTGTCTATGGGGCTGCCAAATAGTGAGCCTTTGCGGGGTATGTGGTTGCCAAATAGTGAGCCTTGGGGGGCAATAAGGCTGCCAAATAGTGTGCCTTGGGGGGCTATGGGACTGCCAAATAGTGAGCCTTGTGGGGCTATGGGGCTGCCAAATAGTGAGCCTTTGGGGGGCGATGGGGCTGCCAAATAGTGAGCCTTGGGGGGCGAAGCGGCTGCCAAATACTGAGCCTTTTGCGGGGCGATGGGGGTGCCAAATAGTGAGCCTGTGGGGGGCTATGGGGCTGCCAAATAGTGAACCATGGGGGGCGAAGCGGCTGCAAATAGTGAAACTTTGGAGGGCGAAGCGGCTGCCAAATAGTGAGCCTTGGGGGGCTATGGGGCTGCCAAATAGTGAACCTTGGGGGAGAAGCGGCTGCCAAATACTGAGCCTTGGAGGGCTATGGGGCTGCCAAATAGTGTGCCTTGGGGGTTTTGGGGTTGCCAAATAGTGAGCCTTGGGGGGCATTGGGGCTGCCAAATAGTGAGCCTTGGTGGGCTATGGGGCTGCCAAATACTGAGCCTTTGCGGGGCAATGGGGCTGCCAAATAGTGAGCCTTGGAGGGCTATGGGACTGCCAAATAGTGAACCTTGGAAGGCGAAGCGGCTGCCAAATAGTGAGCCTTAGGGGGCTATGGAGCTGCCAAATAGTGATTCTTTTGGGGGTGATGGGGCTGCCAAATAGTGATTTTTTTGGGGGTGATGGGGCTGCCAAATAGTGAGCCTTGGGGGCTATGGGGCTGCCAAATAGTGAGCCTTTGGGGGCTATGAGGCTGCCAAATAGTGAGCCTTTGCGGGGCGATGGTGCTACCAAATAGTGAGCCTTGGGGGGCTATGGGGCTGCGAAATAGTAAGCCTCGGGGGGCAATGGGGCTGCCAAATAGTGAGCCTCGGAGGAGCAATGGGGCTGCCAAATAGTGAGCCATGGGGGGCTATGGGGCTGCCAAATAGTTAGCCTTTGCCAGGCGATGGTGCTGCCAAATAGTGAACCTTGGGGGGCTATAAGGCTGCCAAATAGTGAGCCTTGGGGGCCTATAAGGCTGCCAAATAGTGACTCTTAGGGGGCTATGGGGCTGCCAAGTAGTGAGCCTTGGTGGGAGATGCAGCTGCCAAATAGTGAGCCTTTTGGGGGCAAAGCGGCTGCCAAATAGTGAGCCTTGGGGGGCTATGGGTCTGCCAAATAGTGAGCCTAGGGTGGCGAAGCGGCTGCCAAATAGTGAGGCTTTTGGGGGCGATGGGGCTGCCAAACAGTGAGCCTTGGGGTCTATGGGGCTGCCAAAGAGTGTGCCTTTGGGGGCTATGAGGCTGCCAAATACTGAGCCTTTGCGGGGCTATGGGGTTGCCAAATAGTGAGCCTTGGAGGGCATTGGGGCTGCCAAATAGTGTGCCTTGGGGGGCAATGGGGCTGTTAAATAGTGAGCCTTTCGGGGGCGATGGCGCTGCCAAATAGTGAGCCTTGGAAGGCTATGGGGCTGCCAAATAGTGAGCCTTGGGGGGCTATAACGCTGCCAAATAGTGAGCCTTGGGGGGCTATGGAGCTGCCAAATAGTGAGTCTTTTGGGGGTGATGGGGCTGCCAAATAGTGATTTTTTTGGGGCAATGGGGCTGCCAAATAGTGAGCCTTTGAGGGGCGATGGGGCTGCCAAATAGTGAGCCTTTGGGGGCTATGAGGCTGCCAAATAGTGAGCCTTTGCGGGGCGATGGTGCTACCAAATAGTGAGCCTTGGGGGGCTATGGGGCTGCCAAATAGTAAGCCTCGGGGGGCAATGGGGCTGCCAAATAGTGAACCTCAGAGGAGCAATGGGGCTGCCAAATAGTGAGCCTTGGGGGGCTATGGGGCTGCCAAATAGTGAGCCTTTGCCGGGCGATGGTGCTGCCAAATAGTGAACCTTGGGGGGCTATAAGGCTGCCAAATAGTGAGTCTTGGGGGCCTATAAGGCTGCCAAATAGTGACTCTTGGGGGGCTATGGGGCTGCCAAATAGTGAGCCTTGGTGGGCGATGCGGCTGCCAAATAGTGAGCCTTTTGGGGGCAAATCGGCTGCCAAATAGTGAGCCTTGGGGGGCTATGGGTTTGCCAAATAGTGAGCCTAGGGTGGCGAAGCGGCTGCCAAATAGTGAGCCTTTTGGGGGCGATGGGGCTGCCAAATAGTGAGCCTTGGGGTCTATGGGGCTGCCAAAGAGTGTGCCTTTGGGGGCTATGGGGCTGCCAAATACTGAGCCTTTGCGGGGCTATGGGGTTGCCAAATAGTGAGCCTTGGGGGGCAATGGGGCTGCCAAATAGTGTGCCTTGGGGGGCAATGGGGCTGTTAAAAAGTGAGCCTTTCGGGGGCGATGGGGCTGCCAAATAGTGAGCCTTGGAAGGCTATGGGGCTGCCAAATAATGAGCCTTGGGGGCTATAACGCTGCAAAATAGTGAGCCTTGGGGGGCTATGGGGCTGCCAAATACGGAGCCTTGGGGGGCTATGGGTCTGCCAAATGGTGAGCCTTTGGGGGCGATGGGGCTGCCAAATAGTGAACCTTGGGGGGCGAAGCTGCTGCCAAATAGTGAGCCTTGGTGTCTATGGGGCTGCCAAATAGTGAGCCTTTGCGGGGCGATGGGGCTGCCAAATAGTGAGCCTTAATGGGCTATGGGGCTGCCAAATAGTGAGCCTTGGGGGGCTATGGTGCTGCCAAATAGTGAGCCTTTGCGGGGTATGTGGTTGCCAAATAGTGAGCCTTGGGGGGCAATAAGGCTGCCAAATAGTGTGCCTTGGGGGGCTATGGGACTGCCAAATAGTGAGCCTTGTGGGGCTATGGGGCTGCCAAATAGTGAGCCTTTGGGAAGCGATGGGGCTGCCAAATAGTGAGCCTTGGGGGTGAAGCGGCTGCCAAATACTGAGCCTTTTGGGGGGCGATGGGGGTGCCAAATAGTGAGCCTTCGGGGGGCTATGGGGCTGCCAAATAGTGAGCCTTGGGGGCTATGGGGCTGCCAAATACTGAGCCTTGGGGGGCTATAAGGCTGCCAAATAGTGAACCATGGGGGGCGAAGCGGCTGCAAATAGTGAAACTTTGGAGGGCGAAGCGGCTGCCAAATAGTGAGCCTTGGGGGGCTATGGGGCTGCCAAATAGTGAACCTTGGGGGAGAAGCGGCTGCCAAATACTGAGCCTTGGAGGGCTATGGGGCTGCCAAATAGTGTGCCTTGGGGGTTTTGGGGTTGCCAAATAGTGAGCCTTGGGGGGGCATTGGGGCTGCCAAATAGTGAGCCTTGGTGGGCTATGGGGCTGCCAAATACTGAGCCTTTGCGGGGCAATGGGGCTGCCAATTAGTGAGCCTTGGAGGGCTATGGGACTGCCAAATAGTGAACCTTGGAAGGCGAAGCGGCTGCCAAATAGTGAGCCTTAGGTGGCTATGGAGCTGCCAAATAGTGATTCTTTTGGGGGTGATGGGGCTGCCAAATAGTGATTTTTTTGGGGGTGATGGGGCTGCCAAATAGTGAGCCTTGGGTGCTATGGGGCTGCCAAATAGTGAGCCTTTGGGGGCTATGAGGCTGCCAAATAGTGAGCCTTTGCGGGGCGATGGTGCTACCAAATAGTGAGTTTTGGGGGGCTATGGGGCTGCGAAATAGTAAGCCTCGGGGGGCAATGGGGCTGCCAAATAGTGAGCCTTGGAGGAGCAATGGGGCTGCCAAATAGTGAGCCATGGGGGGCTATGGGGCTGCCAAATAGTTAGCCTTTGCCAGGCGATGGTGCTGCCAAATAGTGAACCTTGGGGGGCTATAAGTCTGCCAAATAGTGAGCCTTGGGGGCCTATAAGGCTGTCAAATAGTGAATCTTAGGGGGCTATGGGGCTGCCAAGTAGTGAGCCTTGGTGGGCGATGCGGCTGCCAAATAGTGAGCGTTTTGGGGGCAAAGCGGCTGCCAAATAGTGAGCCTTGGGGGGCTATGGGTCTGCCAAATACTGAGCCTTGGGTGGCGAAGCGGCTGCCAAATAGTGAGGCTTTTGGGGGCGATGGGGCTGCCAAACAGTGAGCCTTGGGGTCTATGGGGCTGCCAAAGAGTGTGCCTTTGGGGGCTATGGGGCTGCCAAATACTGAGCCTTTGCGGGGCTATGGGGTTGCCAAATAGTGAGCCTTGGAGGGCATTGGGGCTGCCAAATAGTGTGCCTTGGGGGGCAATGGGGCTGTTAAATAGTGAGCCTTTCGGGGGCGATGGCGCTGCCAAATAGTGAGCCTTGGAAGGCTATGGGGCTGCCAAATAGTGAGCCTTGGGGGGCTATAACGCTGCAAAATAGTGAGCCTTGGGGGGCTATGGGGCTGCCAAATACGGAGCCTTGGGGGGCTATGGGTCTGCCAAATGGTGAGCCTTTGGGGGCGATGGGGCTGCCAAATAGTGAACCTTGGGGGGCGAAGCGGCTGCCAAATAGTGAGCCTTGGTGTCTATGGGGCTGCCAAATAGTGAGCCTTTTGGGGGCGATGGGGCTGCCAAATAGTGAGCCTTGGTAAGCTATGGGGCTGCCAAATAGTGAGCCTTGGGGGGCTATGGTGCTGCCAAATAGTGAGCCTTTGTGGTGCTATGTGGTTGCCAAATAGTGAGCCTTGGGGGGCAAGGGGCTGCCAAATAGTGTGCCTTGGGGGGCTATGGGGCTGCCAAATAGTGAGCCTTGGAGGGCTATGGGTCTGCCAAATACTGAGCCTTTGCGGGGCAATGGGGCTGCCAAATAGTGAGCCTTGGAGGGCTATGGGACTGCCAAATAGTGAACCTTGGGGGGCGAAGCGGCTGCCAAATAGTGAGCCTTTGTGGGGCTATGTAGTTGCCAAATAGTGAGCCTTGGAGGACAATGGGGCTGCCAAATAGTGAGCCTATGGGGGGCGATGGGGCTGCCAAATAGTGAGCCTTGGGGAGCGAAGCGGCTGCCAAATACTGAGCCTTTTGCGGGGCGATGGGGCTGCCAAATAGTGAGCCTTCGGGGGGCTATGAGGCTGCCAAATAGTGAGCCTTGGGGGCTATGGGGCTGCCAAATACTGAGCCTTGGGGGGGCTATAAGGCTGCCAAATAGTGAACCATGGGGGGCGAAGCGGCTGCAAATAGTGAAACTTTGGAGGGCGAAGCGGCTGCCAAAGAGTGAGCCTTGGGGGGCTATGGGGCTGCCAAATAGTGAACCTTGGGGGGCAAAGCGGCTGCCAAATACTGAGCCTTGGGGTGCTATGGGGCTGCCAAATAGTGAGCCTT